>NC_052147.1:15104061-15234107 GCF_902713615.1 Scyliorhinus canicula | reverse complement strand
AAGATAAAATTAAACCTGTGACTAGTATAATAATTCTAACCATCTCGTGTTGCCTTTGCACATCGAGATACTCTACTTGCTTGTATTGAAACAATTGCAGTCCTCCGTTTGTAGATTCTGGCTTCAATACATTAGCAAACTACAATGAGCCGATTACCAACGTGTCTGGGAAACCGGTCACTCTAAGTCTAAGCACATGCACCTTAAAAACTGTGTTTCCCGACCGAGAAAGCATTGATGAACCATTGAATTTCACTTTTATCAGTTAATGTAATATTTCACAAGTTGTACCCGATTGAACATCCAAATCTCTGGGTTTATCTTATTTATCTACTTAATGTATTTTCTGCATCTGATTGTGTGTGGAGAGCATAAATGCATAGGCCATCCTTGGAAAATGTCAATAAACCTGAAGCAGTATGTTGTTTCATAGAAAGAGCCAGTTGGCCCATTATGCCATCATATTGCAAGAGCTATCCAATTAGACCTACTCCCCATTCTTTCCCAACGCCCTTCAAATTTCTCCTATCCTTCCTTAAAATTAAAATGATTCTGGGGGAGGCGCAGTGGTTAGCACTGCTGTCTACAACACAGAGGGCCCTGGGTTCCTGTCCATGTGGAGCTTGTACATTCTGCATGGGTCTCACTCCGACAACCCAAAAAGATGTGCAGGGCAGAATTGGCCACGCTAAACTGCCCCTTAATTGTGAAAGAAGAATTTGCTGATTGCAATCACATTTAATGAATAAGCACCAAATCACTGAAAATATTACATTTTCAGTCACACTATTGCATAATGGTACAAAATACATTTCCAATAAACTACAAAAATTCCTTTTTAATCAGTAATTCTACATCCTATCATACAATTGCTGAAGAAAACTTAAGGATTCCCCTTTCATACCTTCAGCAGCAAGTGGACAGATACTCACACACGTAAAGGTTTTGGTTTGGCCATCAGCATCAGGAAGACAAATGCCAAGGTCCAGGATATTGTTATACCACCATCTATCAGCAATGACAACATGATATTGGAGATATTTGATTGTTTCCACAATCACTAGCATTCTGTCGTTTGATGCGGAAATCATCACAGGCTAACTGTGAAATAATAGCAACATGACGGAGGACACCAAACTACGAATATACCAAGCCCGTGTTCTGAGCATACTCCTTGATATTGATGAGACGTGGACAACATTTGCTGGGCAGGAGAATTGGCAGAACAGTTTCCACCTTTGCTGTCTCTGGGCAGGACAAGGTCACCGATTCAGTGGTCCTGGAGTGTGCTAATTCCATCAACTTACACTCATTGCTAAGCCAATGGTGTCTGCACTGGCTCAGCCACATTCGTCGGATTGATGTAGGCCATAGAACTAAAACCATCTGTATGATATGTATGTGGCCACTGGGTCACAACCTCCTGGACATCAATATCTTCGCTATAAGGTCACCTGCAAGTGACATATGAAGATGGCGGAAATTAACACTGACAACGGGGATACAATCACTGATGGCTGTGACCTCTGGAGGCTGACTGTTTTCAAGGACATTGTAAGAGGCAAGCAGAAACAAAAATCTCAGCTGACCAGGAATTGAGCCTAAAGAAAACAGGGCAGAGAATCATGCATCTTCTCAGCCCACTGGCTACCTCTGCAATATGGCAGACACTGAAAATGCCAAAGTAGGGCCCCTGAGTCACAGCAGTTGATGCTTAACACAGAGTTTACCATCCCAGCGTGAACCATCATTTCACAAGATGGAAGGCTGCCACCCCTTTTATAGTCTTCCTTCCTGCAGTTTGGATCATTCGGCCTAGCCTTAAATATATCTTTTAGGCCTCTGTGAAACGATTGTTGCCTCACAGCACCAGGGACCCAGGTTCGATTCCAGGCTTGGATCACTGCTGTGGGGAGTCTACATGTTCTCCCCGTGTCTGCGTGGGTTTCCTCTGGGTGCTCCAGTCTCCTCCCACAAGTCCCAAAAGACGTGCTTGTTAGGCAAATTGGACGTTCTGAATTCTCCCTCGGTGTACCCGAACAGATGCCAGAGTGTGGCAACTAGGGAATTTTCACAGCAACTTCATTGTAGTGTTGACGTAAGCCTATTTGTGACGTTAATAAAGATTATTATTACTAATAAAGATTATTATGACATGACCTCAATCCCTTGCAATTGCACCACTTTCAGTTCCAGTACATTAATAAGCAAGCTTTTCCTCTGGCTATGGTTTGTTGAATCCTATTAGGCTACTAGTTCCTAGGTTTTGGCTGCAGGAAGTAATATTTATTGTTTAAGACACCCATCCAATAACTTTTACTCAAACCTCTTAAAAATTGAGTAACTATCCATTCAAAACTTTAAAAATTATTTTAATTTGAAAGACTCGACCGTTCTGATCTGATTCTAAGCAGGTTTTTTTTTTAAATGCAGTAAGAAAAAATAATCCTTATTGCTATGGAGACTGAAAGTGGAGGTCGGGTTTAAAGAATGACTCAGCTTCACAACGCATCAAAACTGGGAAGATCAAGATGCAACATTTTAAAATACTTAAATTATATTCTTTGCGCATAATCAGTTGAGGTAGCAGCAATGCTATTATATTTGTTTGTAACGGATAAGAAATACATTTTATTGTTTGTGTTTTCTTTTTGCTCCTTACACGAGAGGCTCTGAGCACAGTAGCAACACTGTTGAGTTTGTGCATTATTCTCTCTGGGCTCTGATCCTCTAACTTGCATTTACATAGCACCTTTGATGCAGCAAAAATAGCCCAAGGCGCTTGACAGATCTTTATCAAGCACACGCTCCTCCATGGCATCAGCTGTATAATCTCAGCTCTTACTGTCAGAAGCGCGTCCCTTTATTCTTCCAAATGTCTCCGAGTTTTATTTCCAAAGTCACTTCCTCAGGCGAGAAGATCATTTTTTTCCAGAGTTTGCCTCAGCAAAATCTTTGAACTGATTTGCCGTCCAAAATAAAAGACTTGTCCCAAATAATTTTTACTTTTGATATACATTGGGGGTCTAGTGTTTTGATCCAATTTTTAAACTTGAAAATTCCTACTTTATTATCAAGACACTAATGCAAGTATGAACTCTTTGGCAAGTCATAACAAGTGGCGTTAAAATTGCGAGGCCTGTATTTTTACGTTTGTGCTAACCTTAGAAGCTTTCTGAATGAGGCTCTTGCCAAAGAATGCAGAAAGGTCCACAACCGCGATATTCTTCTAACATTCTTGTTTCCTGCCCATTTTCTTGTTGATGTCATTGTTGTGATTGACAGTTTTCTTGAAAAATAACACTATATCCATTCATCAGTGAGGCATCCATGTTTGTAAGATGGTCAACTCGCACTGTTTTCTATGGAATATGTATATTGTATATCATAAATTGATCCTAATCAAAGGTACATTATTATAGCTCAAAATTTGGATCCCGATAACACTTGCGCAAGTTTAGAACCATCGGCTTTGCAGGAGAATAAGATCAGGTGTCAAACGCACAGAATGGAATTAAGCAACTTGGATACGGATCACTGTTCTGATCAGTTGTTCCTGTGTTGGTTCATTTAGCAAGACTGATTTTAATTTTAACAATCTCAAAATCTCACTCTGAAAAGCAATTATCATTGTATCTATATAATTAAAGTGATGTCCAGCCACTGTCTGTTTCCATCATTCCTTGAATAAAAGCAAAATACTGCGGATGCCAAAATTTGTTTAAAATAGAAACTGCTGGAAAAACTCAAACAGGTCTGGCAGCACCTGCAGAGAGAGGAAACAGGAGTTAACGTTTCAACTCCGCATGGCAGGGTAGCACAGTGGTTAGCACTGCTGCCTCACAGCGCCAGGTTCCCAGGTTCAATTCCGGCCTTGGGTAACTGTGTGGAGTTTGCACGTTCTCCCCGGGTCTGTGGTGTATTCCTCCAGGTGCTCTGGTTTCCTCCCACAGTTCAAAGATGTCCAGTTAGGTGAGGTTTACAGGAATAGAGTGGGGAAGTGGGCCTAGATAGTGTGCTCTTTGGAGGGTCAATGCACCTGATTGGCCGAATGGCCTCCTGCAGCACTGTAAGGATTCTATGGGACCTGAAGACCTGTTGAGATTTTCCAACTTCTTTTATTTTTCTTATAGATTCCTTCTCAAATTAAAAAATAAATAAATTTAGAGTACGCAATTCATTTTATCCAATTAAGGGGCAATTTAGTGTGGCCAATCCACCCAGCTTGCACATTTTTGGGTTGTGGGGGCGAAACCCACGCAAACACGGGCAGAATGTGCAAACTCCACACATGACCCAGAGCCGGCATCGACCTGGGACCTCAGCGCCATGATGCCGTGCTAACCCACTGTGCCACCGTGCTGCCCCGATTCCTTCTCAAATCTGATCAGCTTCTTGTAATCACAGTTCATAAATGCATTACCATAACCCTGTTTTCAAATAACCAATCTCCCTTCCTACCAGCCATTCCCACTGATGATTCGAGGAATCTGTTTCCATCACCTGGCCCCAATCCCGTTTCCCCATGTCTACTTGGTATCACTGTTTGATAACCACACTCCCTCCAATATCCCAAGCCCGTCTGTCATTAACCAATAATAGTTAATTATTCCTGTTTAGTCCCCTTAATTCGGAGAATGTGGATGCCCTTCAAATTCAGTCTGACAGATGAGCGGTACAATTTTCTGATGATTCTACATACATGCAGCTATAGCTTCACATCTTTTTTTAAAATAATTTTTATTGAAAAATTTTGAATTTATATATCAAACCATACTAAAACCAACAAAATAATGACAACAATCATGAACTTCGCCCCTCAATGAACAACCCAACATATTAACACCAACTTAATTAACACAATGTTAAGTTACATACCTAGCGGGAAAAAATAGAAACTATAGTAAGGAACACCCCCCCTTGCCCCCCCCCCTCTCTCTCCCCCCCCTCTCCTCCCCCCCCCTCTCTCCCCTCCCCCCCGCCCTCCTCCCTCCCCCCCCCCCCCTCCTCCCCTCCCCCCCCGCCCTCTCCTCTCTCTCCCCCCTCCCTCTCTCTCCCCCCCCCTCTCTCTCGCTCTCCCCCCCGCCCTCTCTCTCCCCCCCCTCTCTCTCCCCCCCCCTCTCTCTCTCCCCCCCCCACTCTTCTCCCCCCCCCCTCTCTCCACCCTCTCTCTCTCCACCCCCTCTCTCTCTCTCTCTCCACCCCCTCTCTCTCTCTCTCCCACCCCCTCCTCTCTCTCTCCCCCCCTCCTCTCTCTCTCCCCACCCCCCTCTCTCTCTCTCTCCCCACCCCCTCTCTCTCTCTCTCCCACCCCCCTCTCTCTCTCTCTCCCACCCCCTCTCCTCTCTCCCCCCCCTCCTCTCTCCCCCCCACCCTCTCTCTCTCCCTCTCCCACCCCCCTCTCTCTCTCTCTCCCACCCCCCTCTCTCTCTCTCTCTCTCTCCCACCCCCTCTCTCTCTCTCCCACCCCCTCTCTCTCTCTCTCTCCCACCCCCCTCTCTCTCTCTCTTTCCCCCCCCCCCTCTTCTCTCTCCCCCCCCCCCCCCCCCTCTCTCTCTCGCCCCCCCCCCCTCGCCTCTCTCTTCCCCCCCCACTTCCTCATACTCTCTCTCCCCCTCCCCCATCCCATCCCTCTCCTCTCCCCCCTCTCTCTCTCTCTCCCCCCCCCCCCCGCTCTCTCTCTCTACCCCCCCCCCTCTCTCTCTCTCTACCTCCCCCCCCCTCTCCTCTCTCTCTCTCCTCCTTCCCCCCCCCCCCCTCTCTCTCTATCTCATACCCCCCCCCCCCTCTCTCTCTCTCTACCCCCCCCCCCCCCCCCCCCCCCCCCGGGTTGCTGCTGCTATTGACCAAGTTACCTATCTTTGAGCCAGGAAGTCCAGAAAAGGCTGCCACCGTTTATAGAACCCTTGTACTGATCCTCTCAGGGCAAATTTGACCCTTTCCAACTTTATAAATCCCGCCATGTCATTGACCCAGGTCTCCACACTTGGGGGGCCTCGCATCCTTCCACTGCAGCAAGATCCTCCGCCGGGCTACTAGGGACGCAAAGGCCAGGACTCCGGCCTCTTTCGCCTCCTGCACTCCCGGCTCCACCGCAACTCCAAAAATCGCGAGTCCCCACCCTGGTTTGACCCTGGATCCAAACACCCTCGACACCGTCCCCGCCACCCCCTTCCAGAATTCTTCCAGTGCTGGGCATGCCCAGAACATATGGGCATGATCCGCTGGACTCCCCGAACATCTGGTGCCACCCCCAAAGAACCTACTCATCCTAGTCCCGGACATGTGGGCCCGGTGCAGCACCTTAAATTGGATGAGACTAAGCCTCGCACATGAAGAGGAAGAGTTGACTCTCTCCAAGGCATCCGCCCAAGTCCCGTCCTCTATCTGCTCCCCAAGTTCCCCCTCCCATTTAGCCTTCAGCTCCTCCACTGACGACTCCTGCATTACCTTATAGATGTCAGACACCTTCCCCTCTCCGACCCACACCCCCGAAAGCACTCTGTCCTTCGTCCCCCGCGAGGGCAGCAAAGAGAATCCCTCTACCTGTCGCCTAGCAAACGCCTTTACCTGCAAGTATCTGAACATGTTCCCTTGGGGAAGTCCAAATTTATCTTCCAGTTCCCCCAGGCCCGCAAACCTCCCGCCAATAAACAGGTCCCTCAATTTACTGATGCCCACCCTTTGCCACCCCCTAAATCCCCCATCCTTGTTCCCCGGGATGAACCGATGATTGCCACCCAATGGAGCCTCCATCGAGCCCCCTGTTTCCCCCCTATGCCGTCTCCACTGTCCCCGGATTCTTAGGGTCGCCACCACCACCGGGCTCGTGGTATACCGCTTAGGGGAGAGCGGCAACGGCGCCGTTACCATGGCACCCAGGCTCGTACCTCTACATGACGCCATCTCCATTCTTTTCCACGCCGCCCCTCCCCCCTCCATCACCTATTTACGCACCATTGACACATTGGCCGCCCAATAGTACCCCAAAAGGTTGGGCAGCGCCAGCCCGCCTCTATCCCTCCCTCGCTCCAGGAAAACCCTCTTCACTCTCGGAGTCCCATGTGCCCACACAAAGCTCAAGATACTGCTAGTCACTCTCCTAAAGAAGGCCCTGGGGATGAAGATGGGCAGGCACTGAAAGAGGAACAAGAATCTCGGAAGCACCGTCATTTTGACGGACTGCACCCTCCCCGCCAACGACAATGGCAGCATGTCCCACCTCTTGAACTCCTCCTCCATCTGATCTACAAGTCTGGTGAAATTATGTTTGTGAAGAGTCCCCCAGTCCCTGGCCACCTGCACCCCCAGGTACCTAAAACTCTCCCCTGCCCGCCTAAGCGGAAGCCTACCAATTCCTTCCTCCTGGTCTCCAGGGTGCACCACAAACACCTCACTCTTGCCTAAATTTAGTTTATAACCTGAAAAGGTCCCAAACTCAGCTAGCAGCTCCATCACCCCCGGCATCCCTCCCACCGGGTCCGCCACATACAGTAACAGGTCATCGGCATACAACGATACCCTATGTTCCTCCCCACCTCACACCAAACCTCTCCACCTCTCTGAATCCCTCAATGGCATCGCCAGCGGCTCGATTGCCAATGCAAACAACAAGGGGGACAGGGGGCAACCCTGCCTGGTCCCTTGGTAAAGCCGGAAGTACTCCGACCTCCTCCCATTCGTGGCCACGCACGCCGTCGGGGCCTCATATATCTAATAAACCCTTCACCAAATCCAAACCTCCCCAACACCTCCCATAAGTACCCCCACTCCACTCTATCGAAGGCCTTCTCCGCATCCAGCGCCACCACTATCTCTGCCTCCCCTTCAATCGCCGGCATCAAGATGACATTCAACAATCTCCGCACATTCGTGTTCAGCTGCCTTCCCTTCACAAACCCTGTCTGGTCCTCGTGTACAACCCCTGGCACACAGTCCTCTATCCTGGTGGCCAGGATTTTTGCCAGCACCTTCGCATCTACGTTGAGGAGAGATAATGGCCTGTATGAACCACACTGCTGGGGGTCCTTGTCCCTCTTTAAGATTAACGGGATCAGCGCCCGCGACATCGACGGGGGAAAAGTCCCCCCTTCCCACGCTTCATTAAGTGTCCGCACCAGCAAGGGGCCCACTAGGTCCACAAACTTTTTATAAAATTCCACCGGGAACCCATCCGGCCCCGGTGCCTTCCCTGACTGCATCTGCCCGATCCCCTTAACTAGCTCCTCCAGCTCAATCGGCGCCCCCAACCCCTCCACCTGCTCCTCCTGCACCTTCGGGAAAGAAAGCCCATCGAGGAACCTCTCCATTCCCCTCCTCTCCCCCGTTGGCTCCGACCGGTACAGTTCCCCGTAAAAGTCCTTGAAGACCTCATTCACCTCTACCCCCTTCCGCACCACATTCCCACTCTTGTCTCTCACTCCAGCAATTTCCTTAGCCGCATCCCGCTTGCGGAGCTGATGAGCCAGCATCCTACTCGCCTTTTCACCATGTTCGTACACTGCCCCTTGTGCCTTCCTCCACTGTGCCTCCGCCTTTCTAGTGATCAGCAAATCAAATTTATTTCGCTTCACATCTTCAACACCAGCCTAATATCATTAGCAAAAAAAAAAGTGCAGTAACAGAATCCAGATGTTTCCTCAGAGAAACAGGAAAAACAAAAATAAAATACTGAGGTATTTTATCCTACTCTTGTGTAGGATAAATACCAGCAGGGATTGGTTTTTGGACAAGTGTTTCAATGCTGTAATTCCTATGCAATTCTCCTGTGGCCTCCAGCATTGTTATAGAGCTGTGTTAGCAGACATCCAGGGCAGCACATACACTTGGAAATAAACAAAACAAGAAAGGGAACATCTTACAAAAGCAGGAACTGTATTCCTTTGTGTTCTGTGGTACAGTACTGCAGTTCAGAAGCACTGTTTTTCCAGTGCCATGGGCTGTTTGCCTGTTGCTAATTGTTAGGAAAACAAATGCTGTTTTATGGGATTTATATTTGTATTGGTAAACATTAGAAACAAGGTATAGTTTTAAATGCATTTAATGTTTCTGTGCCTGGAAGGGTAAACCTATAGTTAGATTCATGCTAGACAAAGGTGTTTGTATGTGTGGAGATTACTTTGTTCCAATTGTGTTTCTATTGTGCTTAGATGGGGTTACGGCATAAAGAATAAACCAGCAGTGGGAGCTTAGCAGCTGGGGCCTTGTAAGATAGAAAAGCCTTTTAAGTTTTTGTTTTAGCTGAATTTGTGGTCAGTTGGAGACAGCACCTCAGGGAGTGAACATCTCTGCCAGAAGACTGGACAGGACGGGAGCTGCAAAGAAGCAAGCTTCCTAGAGTGCAAGTTACAGTCCAGATAACCAGGAAATTGGGACAGAAAGAGTGTTTCAAAACAACTGGAGTTAAGAGATCAGAGACCAAGGTATTGTTCAGAAGAATTAAAGGAAGAGTAAACAAAGTGTTCGGAGTTAAAGAGACAATCTTGATAACTAGGTTTCATGTGGGACAGCAGACTTCAGAGATTAATGAAATGTTTGATGTCATTTTTGAACAGTCTGGGAATCGAGAGTTAAAGTAATTGTGAGCAGTTTGCACAGCAGTCAAGACAAGAAATCCTAAAGAGCTTGGTGTGAAATCCTGGACTGGGTTTGCTGTTAAAAGCGGAGCAGAAACTCTATTTAAAAGTGTCACTTGGGAAAGCCTGGTCTGGATTTCAGAATGTATATCACTAAGGGAAAGCATCATTATGTGAGAAGATTTTAAAGTGCTTTTGGGAGTAGAGTTTGGAAACTCTCATGTGACAAACACCTGGAGGGATTTGGAGGAGACAGCCATAAACATTCGCTTGGTGTTCAGAGTGGATAGTGCATATGCACAGTCATCCTGTGTACTTAAAAGGGACTTTGTGTTAATGAGACCATTTTAGATTGAGACATACTTTGTTAGTCCTAAACTCATGTACAATTGTTAAGCTGGGGGGGGGGAAGTAAGGCAATATTGTATCATAATCCAATATTTTTGCTTTCCTTATTAAAATGTCTTTCCTTATTTTGCTTTCCTTATTAAAATGATTTAATGGTCCTTTGAGTCTGTTCCTCCATGTCTTATTTTTAAAGAAATTACGGTCTTTAGAACCAGGGTTCCATTCTGAGATCTTCCTGGCCAGTTATAACATCGTAACACTAATCGAGAGGCAAAAGTTGGCCCCAGAATCATTTATCATTCAACAGCAGAAGCGGTGTGCTTTCTGACTCAATAGACCTGGGGCACAGTCTACAATTTTGCACAGGATATTGCAATTACATTCTGCTTCAGGGTTACAGTTGCAGGCACGGACACTTTATGACACAGGAGGCTACAATTCGGCCATCGTGTCAATGGCATTGATGCAGAGCTATCCAGCCTCATCGCACCACCTTCCTGCACAGGGTCCATAGCCCTACACATCACGACTCTTCAACGAAGCATCCTTTTAAATGTGACGAGGTATCTGCCCCTACCACTCTTTCTGACAGAGTTCCAGATCCTTACCACCCTGTGGGTGAAAAAATATTTCCTGATCTCTTTAGATGTATGCCGCATCTGCCAAGGTAAATAAATCATGTCTATTTACTCTATCTCAGCCCTTCATAATTTTAGGCACTTCAATTAAGTCACCCCTCCCAGTAGTCAAGCTGCACGTTTTAGCATAATTTCTCTGCTCTTATGCACAATGCTTCAGCTTAAGGAAAGATTGCCTTATGCTTTCTTAAACGCCTCATTGATCTGTCCTGTAATCTTTAAGAATTTGTGGGCAAATACTCCAAGGTACCACTGATCCTCCACATTACACAATATCGTCCCAGGTATTGCGCATTCTCTAGCTTGGTTGCACCTCCGAATATGCATTACTTCACGTAAACCGCATCCACCGCGGAAGGACACTAGCCGCACATGGCCAGGAACACCGCCATCTGCTGCTTCCCTCCAAGCCACACACCACTAAGACTTGGAACGATAATAGTCATTCCTTCACGGGATCAAAATCTTGGAACTTCCCAGCAGCACTGTGGGAGTACCCATGCCAGATGGCCTGCAACAGTTCAAGGCAGCACACTCACCACCACCTTCTCATGGGCAACATATGCTGCCTTTGCCAGCAGTGACAACACCATACAAAATAATAAAATTATCCCTTCCTTTTTTAACCGAACGTACAACGTTCGCGGTCTCCAAATGTCTGACACCCTCCATGCCTGGAGCCAGGGAGGATTAAAATAGGATGATCCCTAGCTTCTTCCAGCAACCTGGAAGATATTTCTAGGCCTGGCAGTTTAAAGGGCAGCACGGTAGCATGGTGGTTAGCACAATTGCTTCACAGCTCCAGGGTCCCAGGTTCGATTCTGGCTTGGGTCACTATCTGTACGGAGTCTGCAAATCCTCCCCGTGTGCGCGTGGGTTTCCTCCGGGTGCTCCCGTTTCCTCCCACAGTCCAAAGATGTGCAGGTTAGGTG
This sequence comes from Scyliorhinus canicula, assembly GCF_902713615.1. Classification (NCBI taxonomy): domain Eukaryota; kingdom Metazoa; phylum Chordata; class Chondrichthyes; order Carcharhiniformes; family Scyliorhinidae; genus Scyliorhinus; species Scyliorhinus canicula. Next base: position 15,222,614 of record NC_052147.1, on the reverse strand, counting down.
GATTGGCCATGATAAATTGCCCCTAGTGTCCAAAATTGCCCTCAAGTGTTGGGTGGGGTTACTGGGTTATGGGGATAGGGTGGAGGTGTTGACCTTGGGTGGGGTGCTCTTTCCAGGAGCCGGTGCAGACTCGATGGGCCGAATGGCCTCCTTCTGCACTGTAAATTCTATGATAATCTACTTGCACAAAGGTGTCAAAATATTTGTTACTTTCCCTCTGACACTGTTTATCCCACCAATATTTCACTTTCTTCTTAACAGTGACATAACGATCAGCCCCGTCTTTTTTGAAGAGAACAGCTAAGTATTCATTAAGAACCTTACCTGAATCCTCCACCTCCAAACATCGAGTCTCTGCTAATCTACTCTTTCCTCGGTTATCCTCTTGCGCTTTGTACTCGTACATTCCACACCCGTACTCTTTCATGCTCCGATTTCTCCTTTAATTTCACCTCACTAATTCTCTGCCTTTTGTTTTCAGGGCAAACCTTCCCATAAGGATAGCGACCTCAGCCTTGTTGAGCTGGAACCTATTGGGCCTGTACAGATCTCACCTTGCCCACATTTGCTCCCAATGCCGGAATGTAAAAACTCACCCTCCTGCATCACCTCTCCAGACACCTTCATCTGCTCTATTCTCCTATTTCTGTATTCATGGGTGCATGGCCTTGAGCGTAACCCCGGTTTCTTAATCCTTAAAATGTGCCCGCATGACCCCAATCTTTTTTCTACATTATGGACCAGGGACTCTGGCCATCTCTCTCTCCCAACACCTTCCAAAATGATTGGTGAACCCCTTGACCCTGTCACCAAGGAGGCAACAATCCTGGAATAACAGCTGCTACCACAGAAATGCATGTCTGCTCCACTAACTCTGGAATCAGTGATAACTATGGCTTGTGCGGCACGGTAGCACAGTGGTTAGCATTGTTGCTTCACAGCACCAGGGTCCCAGGTTCGATTCCCGGCTTGGATCACTGTCTGTGCGGAGTCTGCGTGTTCTCCCAGTGTCTGCGTGGGTTTTCTCCGGGTGCTCCGGTTTCCTCCCACAAGTCCCGAAAGATGTGCTTGTTAGGTGAATTGGACATTCTGAATTCCCCTTTGTACCCGAACAGACGCCGGAGTGTGGCGACTAGGGGCTTTTCACAGTAATGTCATTGCAGTGTTAGCGTAAGCCTACTTGTGACAATAAAGATTATTCATTAATCTTGATATTCTTATTCCTACCCTGGAAAGCGGAGCCTTGAATGCTGTCAGGGTCTCTTGGCCTGGGCTGCACTCACTGGGGGAAACCTCTTCCCCATCAGTACTCAGAACCAAATACTGGTTACAGAGCATGAGGCTCTTATGGGTCTCCTGAACAGCCCACCCACCTGCTCTTTTGTGCCTGACTGGCTATGTCACACAGTCCCTCTGTGGGATGGCCACCTCCTGAAATGTGCTATCCACGCATTAGAAAGCTATGCAGGGTGTGAGAGGACAATAGCTTGAACTTCAATCTGAATTTCGCCGGGACTTAGTTGATGGTTACCAATGCCGAATTCTAAAACTGGCGAAAGATTGTAGATTTATGTATATAAATTTAAAGTACCCAATTATTCTTTTTTTTCCCAATTAAGAGGCAATTTAGCATGCCCAATCCACCTAACCTGCACATCTTTGGGTTATGGGGGTGAAACCTACGCAGACACGTGCAAACTCCACACGGACAGTGACCCAGAGCCGGGATTCAAACCTGGGTCCTCAGCACCGTACCAGTGCTAACCACTGCGCCACGTGCCACCCCCAAGTTTGTACACTTCCAAAGCACTCACACCAGCCAAGTAACACCTCAAAGCAGTTTCCAGAGCAGAGGTCACAGTTGAGGGGCGAGGTAGACGGTTTGCAGCCTCTGTTTGCAGAGTGCGGTGTTCATAACCAAAGCAGTGCTGGAGAGCTAAATCTGGAGGGAGGAAGAAAAGGAAACGGGGCGGACCTCCTGCTCTGTGGGTTCAGATGAGAAACTCCACAGATAATCACCTTCCAATACGGCCACAAGTGTTCTGCGGCCCACCGTGCTTAAAAGTGTTGGGGAGACACAGTTTTAACATTTTTTAAAAACTTTACCGAGGCTGAACAACATTTCAGATTTACAGTCATTTATTTAGAAAAGTGGACGTTGGTACCATTAAGTTGTCCAAACATAAATTATCTGCTTCAAAAGCATATTGCAGACATATGCAGGTACACCCATCCGTCACCGAGGACAGTGACACGCCTCTTAACAAAATAAAACAGGAGTGCGATTAGAACCAAAAATAAATGAAGTATTCCAAGAGAGATCAGACTTTGGCAACGGCCAAGATAAAGTTCAATGCTGCTCCCAGTCAGTCAGTCAATGTTCCTGATTTTGGAATCCCAATGGTTTCAACCTTTTATGAAACTTTAACGGTTATTGAAACACAGAATGAAATTCCTTAACACGGAATATTGCAACGAGAAACTCATGACCATCTCATAGTTACAAGGCAAGGGTTTGAGAGGCTTTTAGACCCTGCATTATTGGTGTACAATATTTACATTTCGTAATCGTGTTTCTAAATTCTGCAGTGCCATTTTTCTTGTGAGCAATCAAAGATGTCACGCAGACATTAGACCTGAAACAATAGATTTTTTTTGCATTTATAATTCCCTGTCCCGAAGGTGCCAAGCCAACCTGTGCTGAGAGGGGACAATTCCATTGGACAAGTCACGACCCCGTTCATGCGAGTGACCATTCTTCATTCGTGAGTCAGGCTATTCCAAGAGGAAAATCACAGCCCCGCTTCATTCGGTGGTCATCTCGCATTCACATTTAATCAGGGAGTCACTGAATCATGATCAGGAGAAGCCCCCACCCCACCCCCCATCTCAGCTGATCTGGCAACTGATACCGCCCCACTACCGATCATGGCAAGAACAGGGTTGAGACCTGGGCAATTCAGTCTGTATGACTCACTGACATTCATCCAGCTCGCCAAGCAGGGCCATTGGTTTCATTCCATATTGTTCCATGTTGCTCTTTAACATTCCTATCCAATTCTTGGCACTTGTTGGACCACAAAAAGATTTGTTTTCTCAACCTCCTCCAGTGCTATCAAGAAGGTTGAAGTGGGGGGTGGGGGGGGGGGGGGGAAGATCAGGAGCACCAATGTGTTTGCTGCCCTTCAACATAATTGGGTCCAGAGCTCACAGTGTAGATTGCAGTGAAGGGGAACTCTGAGGCGCACACCCCTAACCGTATTACACTTGAGCGGGTCAGGCTCCTTGGGGGTTCTGAATGCTGGTCTCAAGATAATAGGTGGCATGACCATCGTTTGATTAACGCAAGTACAGCAAAACTCACTTGTCCTTATCATTCCAGAGCCACACACATGCAGCTAGCATTTCATAGAATCATAAGAGTTTGCAGTGCAGAAGGAGGCCATTCGGCCTATCAAGTCTGCACCGGTCCTTGGAAAGAGCACCCCACCCAAACCCTCACCTCCACCCGATCCCTTTAACCCAGTAACTCCACCAAACGTTTTGGACACTAAGGGCAATTTAGCATGGTCAATCCACCTAACCTGTGCTACATTGCCGCCCATTTGAACTGGATTCTAGTTAGGGGCTTGGGGAGGGGGGGGGGGGGGGCATTTAATGAGGGGCGCACAAAGCCTTGATTGAAATCCATCACTAAACCTACCTGTTCGCTGGAAAGGGACAGTCATCAGCTCTCTCAACTTGGGGGCACAGGCCACTCACTCCTCCAGGCTTGCTGTAGCTCTCGGGATGGTGGAGGTACACAGCTCGGAGGATGGCACGAGTGGCTTCGCAGGAACAAAACCTTAACAGGGCAACTTACTGAGCCTGGGCCATGGCGGACTGGATATACCGAGGATTCGACGAGTACCACTCATTACCGGATCCACAGGTTGAGCTGCTGAGAATGTCATGGCTAACGAAAGTTCATTGTAACTCAGCGAGTGAAAGCAAATGGCTCACAGCAAATAAATACTGGACAAGTTCTTTTTCTTCACTGCTGCAAGGAGAAAAGTGGTCAAAATATGCTTCGTTTCGTTCATGCAGCAAGTCATCAGGATTTTGCATTCATGGGTAAATACTTCAGGAAGAACGAGATAAAGAGAAACATACCCACTGTTACTCTTTCTCTTGCATACTCAACAGGTGAATCCATGCCCAAATTAGTCATGTTATGAAACGAGAGAAGCAGTGAAGCTGGGATCAAGGAGGACAGTCTGATTCTCCTGGGCAGCAGCTTAACCACTGCAACATTCCTCAGGCACTGTGGAACGCACCACCTCCAGCTCAAAATAAAAAGAGCCCACCGGCATTCACTGTATTATCACGGTAACCACCTCCTCATAAGAATGTCCAGCAGTCGCTATGGTAACCAGGTGGTGCGGCTGGGGTAGAACCACGACAGATGCCGTGGTCGCCGTGCAGGAAACCGGAGGGGAAGTCTCAGGTAGCACTTCTGGTGGGAGAAAAAGGAAAACAGACAAACATTTTCAATACATAGCCTCGAAAGAGGGTTAAATTGTGACGGCGGGTTACATCGAGAGTTCGGAAGAGGAGTCCTATCTGGACTCAAAACGTTAACTCTTGTTTTTCTCTCTCCACAGATGCTGCCAGACCTGCTGGAGTGTTTCCAGCATACTCTTTTTAAAAAAAAATTTTTTAGAGTACCCAATTTTTTTTTTTCCCAATTAAGGGGCAATTTAGTGTGGCCAATCCACCTACCCAGCACATCTTTGGGTTGTGGAGGGTGAAACCCACGCCAACACGGGGAGAATGTGCAAACTCCACACGGACAGTGACCCAGGGCAGGGATTTGAACCCGGGTCCTCAGCAGCATAGGCAGCAATGCTAACCACTGCGCCTCCGTGCTGCCCTGTTTCCAGCATTCTCTGTTTATATTTCATATTTCCAGCATCCGTAGTATTTTGCTCCCAGCTGCATATAGATTTCAACACCAAAAAAACTGGGGGTGATCTAATTTGACCCGTTTAAGGGAGTGGACAGGGTAGCTTGAGAGAATCCATTTCATCCGGGGGGCAGAGTCCTCAACAAAGGGGCTTGTTCAACAGGAGGTGGGGGCAGGGGGGGGAAATGATAGAGCAGGTCAGCCCAGGGGAGGCAGCTGCAGAGTAGCCACCAGCTCAGGAACCCAGGTAGGTTCCCCAGTGCACCCTTCAGGTAAGGTGCGCAACACTGGAAGAGGGAACAAAAATAAATAAATAAATGGCGCAAAGCATACAACTCTTAAATTTTCAACTCGAGTTGGCAAATGTGGTTGAACACATACCCTCCTCCGCTCCAAGTATACTGTGTGGTAACACCAAAGGCTGTGCTTCCAGGCTTGATGATGGTGCCACAGTAGCCGTGGCTACCGGAAGTCCAGCAGGTAACTCTGGCTCATTTGCCACACCAGTGTCGGCCAGTGGGTTTGCTTCTGAAGAAAGAGAAGGGAGAATGGGAAGGTCACCACGAAGAACTGTCACGTATGATATAACCACCTTCTGAAAGATACAGCGGGCACTATGCTGCATGCTAGTATTATTTTGCAAATCTTATCTTAAGACAACTAGTTGGAAGGACAGTGACGCACCCTCTTTCTCAGACAATAGACACAGATGCTCCTCTGCTGGCTCATTGAGTCTATCCAAACATAGTGTTAGGAAAAGAAAGGTAGTTTTAAGGGATTCATATTTGTATTGGTAAACATTGGAAATAAAGTATCATTTAAAAGGGCAGCACGGTGGGGCAGTGGTTAGCATTGCTGCCTCACTTCACCGAGGTCCCAGGTTCGATCCCGGCTCTGGGTAACTGTCCATGTGGAGTTTGTACATTCTCCCCGTGTTTCACCCCCCACAAAAAAGATGTGCAGGGTAGGTGAATTGGCCATGATAAATTGCCCTTAGTGTCCAAAATTGCCCTTAGTATTGGGTGGGGTTACTGGGTTATGGGGATAGGGTGGAGGTGTTGACCTTGGGTAGGATGCTCTTTCCAAGAGCCGCTGCAGACTCGATGGGCCAAATGGCCTCCTTCTGCACTGTAAATTCTATGTATGTAACTGGGGCTTTGTAAGGTAGAGAGGCTTTTTTTTTTAATTCCAATTTAGGGGCAATTTAGCGTGGCCAATCCACCTACCCTGCAAATCTTTGGGTTGTGGGGGTGAGACCCACACAGACACGGGGAGAATGTGCAAACTCCACACAGACAGTGACCCGGTGCCAGAGGGAGAGAAGCTTTTAAGTTTTGGTTTAGCTAATTTTTTTATTTTTTTTTTATAAATTTAGATTACCCAATTATTTTTTTCCAATTAAGGGGCAATTTAGCATGGCCAATCCACCTACTCTGCACATTTTTGGGTTGTGGGGGCGAAACCCACGCAGACACGGGGAGAATGTGCAAACTCCACACGGACAGTGACCCAGAGCCGGGATCGAACCTGGGACCTCAGCGCCATGAGGCGGTTGTGCTAACCACTAGGCCACCGTGCTGCCCTTGGTTTAGCTAATTTGATTGCAGTTGGGAGATAGGTTGTAAGAGAGAAGGACACGCGGACAGCTCTGCTAGACGTAGCTGGTTTGAGAAGGCTAAAGAGGGAACATCTCTCTCAGCCTTCTTAGAATAAAAGGAGCGATGGTTAAGAAAGCAGGTTTTGGATATCGAGGGCGCGATCTACCAGCTGCGTCACGTCCCCGTTTGCAACGCCGCTGATAGATGCCAAGAGAGGCCTCTTCTGGGACCTACGTGGCTTGCCACGCCTCGAAAGATCTAACAGGATCTCGCAAGATGTCGCGATTTGGCCTCACTCTAATATGCAGCTCACCTGATCTACCCGAGGCAATGGGATCTAACCCCTTCGCTTCAGAGGGCTCAGGCAAGTGCCATTCAGTATCGGTCCCCACAAATGGAGACCAAGTGGAAAGGCACTTGGGGGGGGGGGGGGTCTCCAAAGAGATCGGGGATTGGCCTTAGGGCAGGGTCGCACTGCTGGTGCCACCTGGGCACCGGAATCCTGGCAGTGCCATCCACGGCTGGTTTAGCTCACCAGGCTAAATCGCTGGCTTTTAAAGCAGACCAAGCAGGCCAGCAGCACGGTTCGATTCCCGTACCAGCCTCCCCGGACAGGCGCCGGAATGTGGCGACTAGGGGCTTTTCACAGTAACTTCATTGAAGCCTACTCGTGACAATAAGCGATTTTCATTTTCAGATGCCAGCCTGCCACGAGGAACCTCTGAGGTGCCAGGCTGGCATTGTACCCAGACTGGGGATGCCCTGTGTCAGGTGGGACCCTCTTAGAGGTGAGTTGAGCGTTTGGGGGGGTCCTGGGGTCACGCGGGGGGGGGGGGGGGGGGGGGGGGGGGCTCGGGTGATCAGGGTTCCATTTTTAAATGGTGCCCGATCGCCTCCTACACGGAGGAGTTCTGGCAAGCGGAGCCCTTCGGGGCAGGAAACGGGACAACATGCTTCCTCGGTGGGACATTCCCGGATTGCAACAGAGTCCCGTTCGTTAGCGTGGCCTTTCTCGGTTCTGCGAGCACCGTGAAACACCCAACTAAACGGGCTTTACAAAGGACACTGTTGCAATTTGTTTAGATTGTGCCCCTAAAGTTTAGCTAGTTAAGGGAACTAGAAAAATGAAGAGAAGTGTCCAAGAAGTCTGGAGTTCAGTGAACAAAGTTCAAGGTATTGTTCAGAAGAATTCAAAGTAGAGTGAACAAAGTGTTCTGAGTTAAAGAGACAATTGCAGTAACCAGGGGCGGGATACTCCAGTCCCACGGCTGCATGTTTCCCAGACGGCGTGCTGTTCGCTGGCGACACGTTTCTCTAATCCCACAGCTTGTCCGTGGGATTTCCCACTGAAGCCACTCCACACCGCCGGGTAACCCACAGGCGGGGGGGGGGGGGGGGGTACGCTGCTGGCGAGTAAAGGGAATCCAAACAGCCTGAGAATTCCGGCCTAGATTTAAAGTGGGACACCAGCCTCTCAAAGTTAAAACGGACGATTTTAATACAATCTGGGAATTGAGAATGAAAGAATTTTGAGCCGTTTGCACAGCAGTCAAGGCAAAGAAATCCGAACGGGGTTTGGTGTAAAATCATGGACTGGATTGATTGTTAAAAGTGGTGGAAAACTTGGTCTGGATTTTGGAATGCAAACTGCTGAGAGGAAGCATAATTATAAGATAAGATTTCAAAGTGTTTTGGGGAGTGAAGTTCAGAAACTCTCACATGACAATCATCTGGGGGGATTTTGATGAGACATCCACATTCACTTGGGGTTGAGAGAGGGGACCTTGGGAATTAAGATATAAGGTGTGTTAATCCTAAAACCTGTGTGGAATTGTTAAACTAAGGGGGAAGTAAAGGTTATTGTAGGATAACCCAAATTTTTCATGTTTAATAAATGTTTTTTCCTATTGTTAAAAATAATTAGCGACTCTGTTCCTCCATGTTTTATAAATAAAAAGTTAGTCTTTTGAGCCAAAGTGCCATTCTGTGATCTGCCCATCCCTGTATATCAACTGGGATTGTAACAATGGGAACATAAGATCACAGGAGCAAGAGTAGGTCATTTGGCCCAGAGTCTGCTCCATCATTCAATAAGATCATGGCCCAATCTGGTTGTGGTCTCAGTTCAATTTTCCCCACATAAAGGTCCCACATACAATCCTCACTCGCTGTTGGGTAAATTGATCTCAGCTAGTATAAGGGTGCTAGATTTGGAATCAGTTCATGACAACAAGGAAAATGTATTTAATGTTGATAAATGTTCCAACGGTAGGGGTGGGAGGAATATGCTTTGGCTCCAGTATTACAATTTCTGCCTGCATGCTATCCCGCAAACGCATAGAGAGACGTGTCAACCTATTGCGGCACGGTAGCACAGTGGTTAGCTTCATAGCGCCAGGGTCCCAGGTTCAATTCCCGGCTTGGGTCACTGTCTGTGCGGAATCTGCACGTTCTCCCCGTGTCTGCGTGGGTTTCCTCCGGGTGCTCCGGTTTCCTCCCACAAGTCCAGAAAGACGTGCTGTTATGTAATTTGGACATTCTGAATTCTCCCTCTGTGTATCCGAACAGACACCGGAATGTGGCGACTAGGGGCTTCTCACGGTAACTTCATAGCAGTGTTAATGTAAGCCTATTTGTGACAATAAAAGATTATATTATTATTGTTAATATTGACCTATCGTCAACCTGATTCCCACTAGCTTTCCTCGTACTTTTTCCTCCAGTGATTGTGACTGTTTTAAGTTCCTTCCTCTCTTTTGCATCTTGAATTTCATTTATGGTTTCTTTAAAAATTCCCAATCTGGCCTGCATTAATCTTTGTAGCATTGCTCGACTTTTCTTTCAATTTGATAAGGAGGGAAGAGAGGGTTGGTTACTTCCCCTTGTGACAACCCATACGCTTTCAGATGCATGTTTTCTTTCGTGTAAAGTCCCTCTGAGGCCAAGGTGGGCTGTAAGGCCAAGGTGGGCTGGAGAGCATCCTGAAAGAGGGCCACCTGGTTTCCCCAATTATGACATCCAAGAAATGCTGAGGTGACCTGGGACTGCCATGGGAAGAACAACTGAGGTGCAACGGGTAAATAGGAAGCTAACTGCAGTGGGTGCTGTGTCAGCCACTTTCCTGTTTGGCAGCTCGGGACACATTAGTGCAAAGAGGAAATGGCGGCCAGGGATTGCAACTCCAGGACTAAATGTTTGGATGGGATGAGAGAGACCTACATAGCGGAGGCAGAATTTAAAAGACTGCACGTTTCCACCTGGTCCCACACCTGTGTGGGAAGTAATGAGTGCGCTTGTAACTGCAGAAGGAGTCTCTTTGCTGAACCGACTATTTAAAGTGAAAATTACCTTTTTATTTGAAATATCCTTCACCTGTTAATTAATGTTTGAATAATGCTGATTTTAGAAGGTTTGTCACAGTAAAGTGTTTAAAAAGGGAAATCTTATAAAGCTGTTTCTTTGCATTGATTTCGTGAAGATTAATTTATTTTAGAAAAGGACATCAGCCTGCACAGAGATTGTAACGCCCTTGACACTCAGCGTCTTCGCAAATCAGTGAATTCCCCACCTATATTTGGGGAGGGGTTACTGTTGACCAGATACCTAACCGTACAAATAAATAACTGTGTTTACAAGAACAGGTCAGAGGCTAGGGATTCTCACACTCCCTCACTCATCAAGGTGCGTCCACCATCTACAAGGCTCAAATGAGTGGTGGAATACAAGTACAGTCTCTTCAAACCGGCAGCGTTGGGACCAAGGCTATGCTGGATTTCGCTGGATTCCGGGCCAGGCACTTTGGGCAATGGGTGATTCAGTCAATCCGGGTTATGGAGCGTACGGAGTGCAAGAGGCCAAGTGGATACAGTCATGGAGTACCTCGTTGAATTGTCCAGGTAATTTAAATTAAGTGAAGAAAAATGTATGGCACATTCAAAAAAATGTCCCGTTTTCGGACAACTTGGTTTTGAGCGTGTGTACCGGTACTCACCACTTGTCTTGACACGCCTCAAGAAGCTCAAAACCATCCAGGACGAAGCAGTCCACTTGACTGGCTCCCCATCCAACACCTCCACTCCCACTGACACAGTGACAGCAGTGTGTACAATCTACAAATTGCCCTGCAGCACCTTCCAAACCCATGAGTTCCATCACCTCAATACACAAGGGCAGCAGATGCATAAGAACACCACCACCTGCAAGTTCCCCTCCAAGTCACGCACCCTCCTGACTTGGAAACATATTGGTCGTTCCTTCACTGTCCCTGGAAGGAAGTCCCTACCTTACTGCCCTGTGGAACCAGATGGGTTACAGTGGTTGAAGGTGGCGGCTCACCACGAGGCGATTAGGAATGGGTAATAAATGCTGATCTTTGCCAGCAAGGTTCTTATCCTATGAATACGTTAAATAACATGCAAGTACTGCATTAACCATCTTGGGGTCTAGGGTCCTCCTCCTTTCCATATTGAGATGAAATCCCATCTCCTCTCTGTTGGATATCATATTTGGTATGATAGGTTAACCTTGTTACTCGAGCAGTTTAACTTAAGATGAACTGGCCTTGAATGAACAGCTTCACTCGCCTGGGGTCTGAAGCAAGAGATTTAAACAAAAAAATCATACTGAGGCAGTTAGGGATTACTCGCCCGAGTTGAGAGGTGTGGGAGTAGAAGCACGTTGTCTGGGCGGGGTAAAGGGAAGTTTCACTTCCATATGCACATGATCTATGAATGCTAGACGGTTGGAGGCAACAGGGTTTAATAAGTGGGAAAATGTTCCCTTCCCGACCACTGGGACCCCTCGCTAAACGCACCCGCCCCCTTCCGCCACCGCCCACCTGTGGTTTCTTCTTGGTCGCTGAGGGGCACGAGGACATTGTGGTATTTCCGCAGGTGAACATTCCTGCTGCCGCTCTGAGAGAAAGTCTTGCTGCAGATATTACACCGGTACGGCTTCTCACCTGTAATTCAATCACACATCTCTTTACGATCCTGTCCTGCACTTCTGTTTTTGTGCTATTCATTGACAGCAGATTCCACTGAGCATGGCGCTCTCCGTACGCAAGTAGTTCAATGCCCCTTACTCAGGTTGGTGAAACGTGGAACTCGCTAGCACGGAGTTGTTGCAGCGAGCAGTGAAGATACATTTAAGGGAAGGCGAGAGGCATGTGGGGGAGAAGGGAATGGAGGGTTCTGTATTGGAGTGGGAAGAACGGGAGGAAGTCCAAGAGGAGGATACGGTCAGAATGGACTGCTGGGTCTGTGCTGTACATTCTACATAATTCAATGTCCCTCTCCCCCATCCCAGCAAGTTAAAGCTGCAGCATGAAGCCAGAAGGGGTTTGGTGTGGTGAGGACATGGACATTAGCAAAGTTATGGAGTGGCTGAAGTTTACAGAGTGTGGAGGATGGGGCACTGGTTCGGGCAGTACCGAACGGTTAAAGTTGATACTTTGACCCGATTGCGTTTAAAAAGGTATCAAAGGCACAGATGAAAGCTTCAGCAGCTGATGGGATGAGTTAGAGATGATGGTGGCTAATGTTTTTTTAAAATATTTTTATTCTCCTCCTTTTTCATTTTCTCCCAACTTTCCACACAATAAACAATAATCAGTAATTATTTTAAATAAATTTAGAGTATCCAATTCATTTTTTCCAATTAAGGGGCTGGTTTAGCTCACTTGGTTAAATCGCTGGCTTTTAAAGCAGACCAAGCAGGCCAGCAGCACGGTTCGATTCCCGTACCAGCCTCCCGGGCAGGCGCCGGAATGTGGCGACTAGGGGCTTTTCACAGTAACTTCATTGACGCCTACTCGTGACAATAAGCGATTTTCATTTCATTTAGCGTGGCCATTCCACCTAGCCTGCACATCTTTGGGTTGTGGGGGTGAAACCCACGCAAACACAGGGAGAATGTGCAAACTCCACACGGACAGTGACCCAGAGCCAGGATCGAACCTGGGACCTCGGCACCGTGAGGCTACAGGGCTAATCCACTGAGCCACCGTGCTGCCCCAACAATAATCAGTAATGAATGTAATGTCAATCCCCATATCAATAACAACGATCCCATCCTCCCACCAAAGCCCAGACATTATCCTGCATGTTAACATAAACAAATGACAAAAAGGAATCAGGAATCACCCATCGTCACTAATAACACATAGTCCCCCTCCCCCCAAACCTCCCAGTCACCATTATAACATACAGTCCCCCCTCCTCCCAGCCCCCAACCCCCTAATGTTCAATGTGCATAATGCATAATGACTAACGCCCATGAATTGTGGAACCCCTCCATCCTTCCCCTCAGTTCAAATTTGACCTTTTCAAGCGTCAAGAATTCCAACAGGTCCCCCCGCCACGCCAGGGCACAGGGTGGAGAGGTTGATCTCCACCCTAACAGGATCCGCCTTCGGGCGATCAACAAGGCGAAAACTACAACATCTGCCTCCACGCCTGTTTCCAACCCCGGCTGGTCCGACATCCCGAATATGGCCTCCCGGGTCCAGTTTCACGTGGACCATTTTAGAGATTTACCCCCCCCCCCCCCCGGCAATGTTCACACACATCTACTACCCCCTCAAAGAGCCGGATCATCCTCGCCCTTGTACGGTGCGCTCATACACCATCTTCAGCTGTATCAGCCCCAACCTCGCGCACGAGGTGGAGGCATTCACTCTCTGGAGCACCTCACACCAGAACCCCTCCTCCATACCCTCTCCCAACTCTTCCTCCCACTTTGCCTTGATCCCTTCTAACGGCGCCTTCTCCTCCTCCAAAATAGCCCCATAAACCGTCGATAGTACCCTCTTCTCCAGCCCCCCTGTCATCAGCACCTCCTCCAGCAATGTGGAAGCCGGCTCTACTGGGAAGCTCTGTATCTCCTTTCTGGCAAAGTTGCAAACCTGCATGTATCTAAATATTTCACCCTGCTCCAGCCCATACTTCGCACCCAGCTCCTTCAATCCTGCAAAATGACCCCCAAGAAACAAATCTTTTAGTGTCCTAATTCCTTTCTCCTCCCATCTCCAAAAATTTCCATCCCACCTCCCTGGCTCAAATCTATGGTTCCCCCAAATCGGCATTTCCCTCGACCCTGCCCCCAAACCGAAGTGCTGTCGAAACTGCTTCTAAATTCTCAATGATGCTATTACTACCGGACTCTCTGAGTATCTCCCCGGGGCCGTTGGGAGCGGAGTAATAATCCCGACCCCCTACCCAAACTCTCCTCCATTCTGACCCATTGGGAGTCAACCCCTCTGGCCCAGCTCCGTACCTTCTCCACATTTGCCGCCCAGCAATAATACATCAGGTTCGGAAGACCCAAACCCCCTGCTTGCCTTCCCCTCTGTAGCAGCACCTTTCTAACTCTGGTCACCTTCCCTCCCCATATGAACGAGGTAATTAACCCTTCAATCTCTCTATAAAATCGGCAGGCTTTGAAAAATAAACAGGAATGGTAGCAGCATGTTCATTTTAACCACCTGTACCCTACCCGTCAGTATGATGGTGGCTAATGTTATACAGGTGCAAGTAGGTGGTTTCATTGATGGAGGACATGGGGTTGAACGGGGTGATCAGACTGCCAGCACTCTGGTCGAATCTGAGGTGGCGGCGAGAGGGGCAAAGTTTAAAGTGGGATAGCTTTGGTCTTCCCAAATTTAAGTGGAGGAAAATGCAGCTGGTCGAAGGTGCGAGGCATTTCTGGACGGATAACTCAAGGTGGGCACCTACATTTTTCACTATCTTGCAATTTAGCGAGACAAAAATAACAGGAGCCTGAGGAACAAGGATAGGAGGAGCAACAAGGGTAAAATCAGGAACATGGAAGGAGGACGAGAACGAAGGAAATGAGATCATGCTAATTATTTCCCGGTAACAGGGCATTCTTCCCAAGTGCCTTGAATCTCGGAGGCAAAAGCAGTTCCTCTTCCCGGTTAACGCCTTGCTAATCTCACAGTAATCGCGAGCTCCATACCTGAGTGTATGACCATGTGCTTACGAAGACTGGAGTATTCTGTAAAACAGCGCCCGCAGCTTCCTGTTTCACAAACAAATGGTTTCTCCCCTAACAAACAGAAAAACACAGCAGCAAATTATACTTGTCCAGAAAGGGATCTTTTAAAAATGCATTATTTCATGGGATATGGGCGTCGCTGGCAAGGACAGCATTTGTTGCCCATCCCTAATTGCCCTAGCACTGAGTGGCTTTGCCAGGCCATTTCAGAGGGCCAGCCACATCGCTGTGGGTCTGGAGTCACATGTCAGCCTGACCGGGTAAGGGCGACAGATTTCTTTCCCTAAAGGAAGGGAACCGGATGGGTATTTATGACAATTTTTTTTACATTAAAATTTTTCCAATTAAGGGGCAACTTAGCGTGGCCAATCCACCTACCCTGCACATCTTTGGGTTGTGGGGGTGAGACCCACGCAGACACGGGGAGAGAATGTGCAAACCCCACAGAGACAGTGACCCGGGGCCGGGATCGAACCCGGATAGTCAGCGCCGTGAGGCAGCAGTGCTAACCACTGCGCCGCCGTGCCGCCAGTGTCGTTAAAAACATGTTGGCGTGCTAATGCCAATTACCAGTATGAATTCGCATGTGGTTCTTTAGGTTGCCGGCTGTTGTAAACTTCTTTCCACAGTCGGCCTCAGGGCAGATGTAGGGCTTCTCCCCGTTGTGTGTCCTCATGTGGACCTTTAACCTCTGAAGCACATAGAAGCTCTTCCCGCATCCCTCCTTTGGGCAGGTGAAGGAGCGATCATTCCTGTGTGGAAAGATGGGATTTACTTGGTGGATGGAAAGAACTACATGAAGACTGTAAGAGAGAGTGATGTGAATAATTGCAGGTACAATCCTTGAGAGCAGGAAAATAATGCAGAGTTTGATTGGAAAAGCAGAGCGCATGGGAGAGACATGATTTGAGATCATATTCTTCTCCAGGTTCTGCTTTTCCTATGCTCCCTGCTCCAGCTCCTCCAATCACATGTTCCCTCATGATCATAGTTCCCTCATTAGCATAGTTTAATTTAATAATCTTTATTGTCATGATGTGGACTGGGGTGAGCACAGTAAGAAGTCTTACAACACCAGGTTAAAGTCCAACATGTTTGTTTCAAACACTAGCTTTTGGAGCGCTGCTCCATTCACCTGACGAAGGAGCAGTGCTCTGAAAGCTAGTGTTTGAAACAAACATGTTGGACTTTAACCTGGTGTTTTAAGACTTCTTACTTTATTGTCATGAGTAGGCTTCCATTAACGCTGCAATGAAGTTACTGTGAGAAGCCCCTAGTCTCCATACTCTGCCGCCTGTTGAGGTACACAAATGTCCAATTCACCTAACAACACGTCTTTGGACTGTGGGAAGAAACCGGAACACCCGGAGGAAACCCACGCAGACACAGGGAGAAAGTGCAGACTCCGCACAGACCCAAGCCGGGAATCGAACCTGGGACCCTGGAGCTGTGAAGCAACAGTGCTAATCACTGCGCTACCGTAATCGCCCAGTTCCCTCATTATCATAGATTCTTATGATTGGAAGAGCAGCAAGGGCAGGAGAGCGGGTGGGAACCTGTTATTGGAGCAACTGGAACAGTGAGCATGAGAGAGACAACAAAAATACTTGTACACAAGTTGGAGAGAGAGAGAGAGAGAAAGAGGTGGAAACAATTCTCTTCAAAGCAGAACCATAGAGCGTGAAAGTCAATGGATAGTTGACTCCTTTTTACCCCCTCCCTTTGGAATTTAAAAAAAAATCTGATGATTTCTATTGTGGGGGGAAGGTGAGGAATTTTTCGTGGGCAGACACTGCCGATGGGACACAATAAAGCGGCTCTTTTAAAAAAAAAAGATTTATATACAGTCCCTTAACTTCTGCTGTATAAGTGTGTGGCGGTATACAGGTTTCTTCAGCTACCATCATGCGCCTGTTTTCTGCTTTAAAAAAATGTTTTGATAGTGTAGACAAAGAGGGCGGCACGGTGATGCAGTGGTTAGCACTGCTGCCTCACGCTGCCGAGGTCCAGGGTTCGAACCCGGTCCCGGGTCACTGTCCATGTAGAGTTTGCACATTCCCCCCGCGTCTACGTGGTAAAATCCTGCATTGGAGACCGAGAATGAGAATGCAAATCCCTGCTTCGGGAAACAGCTCGTTTTCTGGCTTAAATCCTTTAGCTGTAGAACTCAAACAACAGTCCCCGAGAAAACCACGCACGGAGCACACCGGGGGGAGGGATATATATATATATATATATATATATATATGTTGACCCCTGCTCCCAACCGCATGCAAAGCCATGGTGTGTGGCCAGGAAATAAGATTTTGAACTCACTTGTGTGTTTTCAGGTGATACTTCAGGTGTGCGTGCCAGAGAAAGGTCCTGCTACATCCATCGTAACAGCACTTGAGGGTCTTCTCACTTGGTGGAGGGGCGTGCTGTAGATCGGGTGTCAGGTCCTCCTTACAGCTGGATGCGTTGCTGTTGTTTGTGGACCCTCCTGCGAACCCAAAGCTCAGATCAGAACCGCAGCCTTGGGACACGGACACCCAGCGGACGGGCAGATTGTTGCAAATGCAACAGGAGGGTGGTGGTAAATTGCAACAGTGGGGACTCAGTGGCCACTAGACTGGATTGTGAGGGGCAGCCAATAATAAGAGGCACCTGGGGGCTCCGCTGAGCGATGAAAGTCCCGAGACAGAAATGCAAGGTTTTTCTTTCTCTTTTACGTCTTAAGAGGAAACATTAAAAAATAAACTTTTGGGGAGAGGGATGCAGGGTGAAAAGACCAAATCCAAGGTTCAATGTTGAAAAAGGACCCTGGTTTGATGCGGCCGTGGGTCACTGTCCGTGTGGAGTTTGCACATTTCCCCCATATCTGCGTGGGTCTCACCCCCACAACCCAAAGATGTGCAGGGTAGGCGGATTGGCCATATAAAATTACCCCTTAATTGGAAAAAAAATTGGGTACTCTAAATTTATTTCTATAAAAAAAAGAAAAAGGGGGCCTGCCATTGACAATGAGCGATTCGGGCACAGCAGCAGTAACCCCCAATGTGGAATCGCCCCCTAGGCACAAACGACTCTTCCTGCAAGGGAGAAACTGGAGTGCGGCCCACACCTTAAGCAAGTCTGCATCCCCCAGGAGAGATGGGATGCAGCGGGGTAGGGGTGCGATTTGAGCAAATCAGCCAAGTGACAGCAGAAACAGGAGAAGATGTGCTAGAGAGAACAGGGTGTTAAAAATAACCGTATCGCGAGCGACGCCAAAATAATAACAGCCCGAAAATCTGAAGCTAAAAACAAAAAATAAATTCATAGTGCTCGTACGGGATGCAATAACTGCATCGTTGGGAATGGGTGGGGTGGGGGAGGTTTAAGTAGCAGCATATGTGACAAAAAAAAAACCTTTTGAATCCTTCACCAGTTCTGCCCTGGTCGCAGCTACGAGACTGTCATGCGCCAACTCTTGCACTCGGAGATACCATGGGGCGCTCCCATCCGCGTTTTCACTGGGAGCAGCTGTGCTCTTGGCATCAGGTGCCTCAGCTCGAATCGGCACCGCAGGGTCAGAGGCAGAGGGGTCACCTGGAAAAGACAAAGATAAGCTCATATATACACCACCTTTCTCAGGTTTCCTCAGAGCACTCTGCAGGCAGTGAAGTACTTATTGAACTGCAGTCACTGTTCAAGTGTTGGAAATGCAGCAGCCAGTTTGCACACAGGAAGCTCCCGCAAACAGCACTATGACAACGACTGGGTAGTCTGCGTTTTGCGTGTGATGTTGATCGAGGAATAAACCGTGGCCTGGACGCCGGGGAGAACTCCCTTCATCTTCTTCAAAATAGTAGATTTCTGTGACATTTGTTCGAGAGCCGATGGGCCCTCTCATCCTAAAGAGACTCTGCCCCGGGGTCGACTGACCCCCCCCCCCCCCCCCAAACTCGACCCCGGTGCAACGTCCACGTTTGGGAATCAGGCAAACAACAGTCAAACAGCCTGATGAGGATCATTGTTAAGGCCTAACTGGTTGAGATTGCAGACAGCTGAACAGTCTAGTAAGAACTACTGTCTTTAGGAATCAGAGGAAATCACGGGGTGGAGGAGTGGGATATTAAAATCATATTTTCTGCTTTCAATAAAAATTTGCTAATTGCAAGTTTCCCTATTTAAGTGTCCCCAAACCTCCAGGCGAGAGGGTTTAATGAAAGCCTGTCAGAAACAGAAATCACTTCCAGCCCAGCTGCAGGCATTTGTTGCAATCTTATTACGCAAGTGAGTTTGAAAACTATACAGCAACTAATTGAAACAAACAGGCCTTTATACTAACACAGGACAGAACTGGACTTTCACATCCTGGCAATGAAGCTGGGTGAGAATGGGCTGATTGTGATTGGAGACACAGAGTGCTACATAAAGGGACAGATACCATGGCACATGTTTGTGCAACAACTACTGCAGATCCTTTCATCTAACCCCATCAACATATCCTCCTATTCCTTTCTTTTAAATGTGTTTATCTAGCTTTCCTTGAATGCATCTACATGATTCACCTCAAATACTTCTTAGAATAGAATCCACAGGGCAGCACGGTGGCGCAGTGGGTTAGCACTGCTGCCTCACGGTGCCTCAGTGACCCCGGGTCACTGTCCGTGTGGAGTTTGCACATTCTCCCCGTGCACCCAATGGAGTTGCCGATTGCAACTCTGCAGGGCACAAGGAACTTCTCCCCACCCCCCCTCCAAGGGTCCAACCTCAGACACGTTGTCTGCGTGTAAACATATCCTATGTATGGTAATGGCGGGAAATCTAGGTTCCAAAAAATCAGGCTTCATCTGAGCAATCCACAACAATCGATCCATTTGAATGGAACCAATTATTGATCCAGTGAGCGTCAGCCCACCGGATCACACAATTCTAAGTCCCAGTTCCAGTACGGGCAAGTATCAGAATCCTAATCCCCAACCCAACATATATACATTCCATAGGCATAAACGAAATACAAAATTAAGCTGCTTATGTTCGAATACAACGGTTGAAAGACATATAGTACAAAGAAAATAAATTATTTTTTAAAAAGCTTTCAGATGTAAGCTGTATATAGTCTTTGGTCGCAGCGCCCGTACACTGTTCCTGCATCCAAGCACCGCCTTAGTTCCTTTTTCCAGTCGGTAAGCTTTGTCGTGAGGATGGTTAAATAGACAGCCATGAGTAAAATGCTTATTATAGTCTGGTGCCACAGGAGTTGAACCCAGAGGTGTATCCCAGAAGTCCTCCCACCAGGTAGTGACTCTGATCTCACTGATGTTTCTTTTGATTTCCTCAGTTTGTTGCTCCACTTTGATGGGGGGGTCCTGTGTGCGCGCTGCGGCCAATTGTGTCCGAATTTGCTGCAATTTCTCTGGCAGAAGTGTCATACCCGTGTCACATTTTTCAAAGTACTCTCCCAGAGTCTGCCTGAGTTCCTTGCTGGAGTTCATCACCACTTTCTTTCTCCTGTGTCTATCGACTAGTTCAATCAAACCTATGCTAGCAGGGATGTGTGGCCTGATGCAGAGTGTGGTGTTGCACGTTGACGCCCCACCCTGCATTGTTTTAGCGAGGTCTTGACACAGTATTCTTCCTCTCCTCTATATGCTACTCTGGTGACATCACTTTCCAGATTGCGAATTTCACGGGTACAATTTAAATCAGTGCTTGTCCTGAATCCACACGGTGGCGTCCCTGGGGGATTCGATAAGAAGTGATCTAGTTGTTCCGAATTCAAAGCCACCAACCTTGTATTCTCCAACATCCAGCCTGAACCTGAATTAAGAGGGCAGTCACCCCACCTGACGGCCAGTATTCAAGTGGGTGGACAGACATCTGGCCTGGTTCAGTAAATTGGGCCATAAACCAGATGTCTGTAACATGAGGTGAACAAACTACGTAGTTGCAACTAGGACTGTCAAGGGAGTTGTGCAAACTCTGGAGAGGGAATTCAGTGACAGCTGGACCCCTACCCACACACCCGTGACAAACCCGTGGGGAAGAGAGTGTGTGTTAAAAATGCACCCACAAGAAGATCACTTTCAGTGGTTTTACAGGATATTGACAGGAAGGGTCCGAGACGGACCCTTTAGAATTCAGGTTGGGGCATGTGGTGTGCTATCACCCAGCCATCTTAGTCAACCTCCACCACGAAGCAGAACATATCCTGGGTCCCGATTTAATGTGGAAATGTAATCTCTCTTTCAACCCAGCTGCATATGGTTGATGGCCCAGACAAGTGAGGCCCTGCAGAAGTAGCCACTACATAGACTGGATTTCCACCATCAGGGAGTTATGGATAAAACCCACCGACATGATGGATGACCCGGGGGCCCAGAGAATCCTCGCAAAGCCACACACAGGCATTCGCAAGCCACAAACATGACTGTGGCCGGATGACAGGGGACGTCACTGTAGAAGGCCCCGATCTAAAACCCCAAAGACAGTATGGCTTCCCCAAGTAAGCAGAGGGGAGGTAGCCAAAGTAATCAACAGTTTATTGCAACAGGGAGTCCTGCGTCCCCTTGCCTCCACCAATAATTCCCCAGTTTGGCCGGCAAGAAAATCGGATGGGTCGCGGAGGCTGACGATCGATTACCAGGAACTGAATCTAACCACCCCGATTCACTGCCCCACAGTAGCGACCAGCCCCAAAGCTACGATGAGGCAAGCCCCACACGCCAAGTACTTCACGGTGTTGGACATCAGCAATGGCTTGTAGTCGATTTCCCTAGACCAGCAATGCCAGTAGAAGTCTGCCTTTACCTTTCAGGAGCAACTATATACTTGGACGTGCCTGGCTAAGGACTTCCATAACTCAGCCTCCACATTTCACCAGAAACTCACAAAGGGTCTGACGGGTTTTGAAAACCCAAATGTTTGGTTCAGTAAGTAGACGATCTTCTTCTCCAGATCGGAATCCCCCCCCCCTTTATTTTTTAATGGGATGTGGGCGTTGCAGGCAGGGCCAGCATTTGTTGTCCTTCCCTAATTGCTCTCGAACTGAGTCAACCACATCGTTGTAGATCTGGAGTCACGTGTAGGCCATACCAGGTAAGGACGGCAGATTTCCTTCCCTGAAGGACATTAGCGACACCAGATGAGTTTTTCCGACAATCGACAATGGTTTTATTATCATCATTAGACTTTTAATTCCAGAGTTTTCATTTAATTCAAATTTCACCATCTGCCGTGGAGGGATTTGAACACGCTACCCCAGAGCATTACCCTGGGTGTCTGGATTACTCGTCCAGTGACAATACCAGTAGGCCACCAGCGGGAAACATCTTAAATCGTTGGAAGATCTGCTGAACCTCCTCACTATGTTCGGCCTAAAGATTATCCCCAAGAAAGGCCAGATTGAGATTACAGGTATTGTACTTGGGGACAGTAGTGACAGAGGGGAAGCGAGGAAACAGATTGAATCTGTAACATGTCTTCCCCTGCCAAAGGCATGAGCTCGTTGTGCTCTTTTCTAGGCTTGGTGGGGTACTGCCAAAACCACATCAACGCTTTCGCCACCAAAGCCGTTCCCCTTTCAGACCTCCTAAAGAAAAATGGAATGGACCAGGCACTACCGCTGTCTCAGAGCAAAGACAGGCCCGAGCGCAGACCCCAGCAGTGCAAGTACCCAACCCAGCCATCCCCTTTGCGCTGGAGGTAGTGGCCACGGACAGCGCACGTGTAGCCGTACTTCTGCAAGAGCGCCACAGGACAAAAGTTGGGGGAGGGGACCAATACTGGGTGAGGTGTTTTTGAGAGGAAGTGGATGGGGGGATTCTGGGAGGGGGGGGGGCTTGATGGTAACAACAGGACAGGGCAGACCAAGCTCAGTGGGCAGAGCCTGGAGTTACGAGGATGGAGGATGGAAAAAAAGGGGCGGGGGGGGGGTGAGAGACCCCCGGTTAGGATTGTACATAGAATGTGATGGGTTTGTTGGAGGGAGGTTTTTCAGGGTCACCTTGGGGGTAGTGCTCGTGAACTTGGAACCAGGGCCCCAGGAAGCCATTTTCAGGAGGTAGTTCGCCTTCGCCTCGCTGATTGCCCGGAGGGGTGTGGGGGGCTACTTAAATTTCTTTCACTCTCAGGAAGGTGAAGTCTGAGCTGAAGGGGATGAAGGAAGGGTTTCACAACTCATGGGACTGTTTATTATGCACTTCCCAGAATTCTTTGCCATTGAACATTAGGAGAGGGGGGGGGGGGGGGGGGGGGGGAGGGGGGTGGGGGGTGGGGTTGGGTTGGCGTTATTGTCTTTGGTTGCACTGTTTACGGATTGATTGCTAATTTGTGTTTTTTTTTAACCTGGAATGTTCAGGTGGAAAGAGATTTTTTTTTAAAAGAGCGCCACGGGAGACTCAGACCGGTGGCCTGTGCCACCCGGCTCCTAACCCCAGTCGAACGAGTTTCTCAGCGTGCGAGAAGCGCCATTTAGCTGTTTTCTGGGCGCTACATTTCAGCGATACCTTTAACCTGAACCCACTGACCATTCTCACGGAGCACACCCCCATACAATCATTGTTGGTCAGCCGGATTAAAGATGGGATGGTTAGTCAAAACCATATAGTGTGCTGGGCAGTAAAGTCTACCTGAGCCCCCACCTTCTTAGCGGAAAACGTGAGCTAAGGAGTGTGCCAGGCCCCGACAGTAAGCAACCCCAAGGGGCCATTTGTGCCAAAGCAAAAGGGGGAAGGATCCAGGGAGGCAGAAAAACAGGCCCCAAAAATATCTGTCGATATCTAAGGTGGGGAAAGGGAACAGAAAGCCAGGGTGCAGCATCTATCTAGTAGACCAGCAAGGCAAACTCCTGAAGGACATAGTCTTAAAGCTTCCCACCCAGGGACGCCACTGTTGTCTCAAATGAATTCGGACTCTTATTGCTTTATTATTCAAACGTTTTACCCAAGTGCCCTCAATTGTGAGATGAACAAAGGACAGACAGAAGTTCACAATTTAACCCAAGTTTATTTTCAAACGCTAAAACAGTAAACCCCCCCAAATTATCCCAACTATAACGTGCCTAAGATTCTTCATACTGCCCGTGCTCATGAACTGGATCGAGCTGTGAGTCCAATCCTCTTGAGTCTCAGGCCTTTGTCTGCGAAGGTGGGTCTCGTACGCTGCTTCCGTCTGTCCTCTGGTCCACCTTTTAGTCTTCTCCGCTGCCTCTGGGTCGAGTCTTCGCTGGGGAGCGTCCCTGGGTGTCCTATTCTTCTTATCCCCATCTTTAGGCCCGTCCAGATGTTTCCTGGCCTTCAGGCCAATGAGGTCTCGGGGCCGAGGGGGGCAAACACCCAATGGAGTTGGCGATTGCAACTCTGCAGCACACCAGGAACCTCCCTCCCAGGGGTCTATCTTCAGAAGGATTGTCCGTGCCTAACCTTACTCCATAAACGATAATGGTGGGAAATCTAGGTGCCAGAAAGTCTGGCTTCATCTCGGGCAATCCACAGCAATTGATCCATTTGAATGGGACCGATTAGCGTCCGATGTCTTGTTTACAGTGCAGGCCCAGACATGTGAGTCTCTGTCCAGTATATTCGAACTCGACTGATCGAATTCCCATCAGACCTGCCTGTGGTGCTGACTGAGGCTTTAATGTAAAAGTGCCCAACTCTTAGCCTTAAGTGTATGTCGGGCCTAAAATTCAGGCCATTGGCCATTTTGACCACAAGAGTTTAATGGAGCAGATTTTGAATGGGGTTGAACGGAGATGAAACACCCAACTTCCAATCTACTTTGTATTGCTTTCTATCTGTGTACGACACAACCAACTCCTCCAGTCTCCTGCGTGCTCTCACTTTCTTCCCTTGCTCCCTCATCTCTAACTTGTCTGTCTGTCTCCTCTGTACTTCTCCCCTTTCCTTTCTCACAAACTGATCTTTCCGATTGGAGGGGCCGCGGGAGGCCATGTGGACTAAGACGCTTTTGCCACATTGTTGGTTCGGAAATGTCGGAAGCGTTGCCTCAAAGCCAAGAGTGGGCCAGGGGGTCAAAGTCAAACACCGGCCCATTGCCCATCACTGCCGGTATCATTGCAATAAGCGCAACTTGTAAAAATGATATAAATATAGCCTGCTTCCTTTTTTTTAAATTTAGAGTACCCAATTCATTTTTTCCAATTAAGGGGCAAATTTAGTGTGGCCAATCCGCCTAGCTTGCACATTTTTGGGTTGTGGGGGCGAAACCCATGCAAACACGGGGAAAATGTGCAAACTCCACACGGACAGTGACCCAGAGCCGGGATCGAACCTGGGACCTCGGCGCCGTGAGGCAGCAGGGCTAACCCACTGCGCCACTGTGCTGCCCTTAATACACCCTGCTTCTTAATAGAGACTCTCTCATTCCCACTTCTGAGAGAGGATTTCGCTCCACTTACCCGAGACAGGGGCTTGATTTTCTAGCGTGCTCTCACTGGCTTTGCTTGGAGGCAGACGTCGGGCAGCGCCCTGTTCTGGCTCCTCGAACCCTTTGCCCAAGGGTATGAAGGTATTCTGGACAAACTGTACCAGCAACTGCAAATAAAACAGGTCAGGACATGAGCTGCTAGATCTAAGCACACGGCAATGTCACCGATAACCAGTGACATATTAAAAAATAAAACTAAGCCGAGACTGAGAAAACAATTCAAAAGGTTACATTAAATCACGGATGCTGCTGTCATTAAAATATCTGAAGCCACGTCTCCTTTACTCTCCAGGTTGGTTTAGGTCTCATTACGTGATAGTACCAGCATCGTGTCTTCAGAGTCAGAAAGTTACGAATTCAAGTGCTACTCTCCAGATTGGACTGGAAGAGGATCACAGAATTTACAGTGCAGAAGGAGCCATTCGGCCCATGAGCTCTGCATCGGCTCTTGGAAAGAGCACCCTACCTAAGCCCACACCTCCACCCTATCCCCACACTTCTACCCTATCCCTGTAACTCCACTTTACCTTTTTGGATACTAAGGACAATTTAGCATGGCCAATCCACCTACCCCTGCACATCTTTGGGCTGTGGGAGGAAACCGGAGCACCCGGGGGAAACCCACACAGACACGGGGAGAACGTGCAGACTCCACACAGACAGTGACCCAAGCCGGGAATCAAACCTGGGACCCTGGCGCTGTGAAGCCATTGTGCTAACCACTATGCTACCGTGCTGCCCATGGATGGGTGGTTTCATTACAAAGAGCCAACAGAGGCAGGTTGGGCTGAATGGCCTTCTTCTGTGCTGTACAATTCAACAATAACAAACACTGCAGGGAGGTTGCGGACAACAAGAAGTTACAAAGATGTCAACTGTAACTCTGGCATTGCGGCATGGTGGTGCAATGGTTAGCACTACTGCCTCACGGCGCCGAGGACCCGGGTTCGATCCTGGCCCCGGGTCACAGTCCGTGTGAAGTTTTCTCATTCTCCCCTTGTCTGTGCGAGTGTCACCCCCACAACCCAAAGATGTGCAGAGTAGGTGAATTGACGACGCTAAATTGCCCCTTAATTGGAAATAAATTGGGTGCTCTAAATTTAAAAAAATAATTAAATAAGTAAATGCTCTGGAAAGGTCAGTCCTGAGGTTGTCAGTGAGATGTTGAGGATCGGGCAAGGGGCTGTTTAGCACACTGGGCTAAATCGCTGGCTTTGAAAGCAGACCAACCAGGCCAGCAGCACGGTTCGATTCCCGTAACAGCCTCCCCGAACAGGCGCCGGAATGTGGCGACTAGGGGCTTTTCACAGTAACTTCATTGAAGTCTACTCGTGACAATAAGCGTTTTTCATTTTCATTTCAGGAAGGGCAGCTAGCAGCAGACACATGGTGTGAAGCTTACAAAAATATCCATGAGCTCTTGATAGTGGAGTTCACCATGGAGCGGGTAGCCGAAAGGAATTTGAAGAAGTGGTTACTCCTGGCCCTCCTCCAACAACTACAAAATAAACTTGCATTTATATAACGCCTTTGATGTAGCAAAAACACCCCAAACCACATCCCAGAGGTATTAATCAAAATTCCAGAATAATCCGAGAGCATTAGGAGGAATCAGCGGAGGACAGTGGTCGCGATAATGTTTGATATCATTTAAGGCCAAATCTGCCAAATAATGATTCACCAATTGTGGGGTTCTTGTGTTTCAATATCTGAATATCTGTGTTTGAATATGTCTCAGTAGACAGCGCTTTCACTTCAGAGTCAGAAGATTATGGATTTAAGTCCCACTCCAATGATTTGCACACACAATCTAGGGCTGGCACTCTAGTGCACTACTGAGGGAGTGCTGCACTGTCAGAGGTATCATCCTTTGGAAGAGGCATTGAATTGTCCCTTTGCGTGGATATAAAAGATGCTCTTGCATTATTCCGTGTAGAGCAGGGGAATTTCCCCCCACCCTAGTGTCCTAACCAATCGACATCAGTAGAACAGATTATCTGGCGTCCTCTCCAGGCTCTTTGTGGGAGCTTGCTTGTGCACAAACCTATTGCTGCTTTACAACAGTGTCTGCAATTCAAAAGTATTTCATTGACTTGTTGAGCGTTTGGGACATCCTGAGATTGTGAGGATTAATGGATTTTAACTGAACAACCCTGAAATATGAACTGGAACCTTGAATCAATAAATTAAAACGGCGTTGCAATTTACCTCGGGTTTGGATTCTAGATCATCTGACAACATAGATTCAGCCTCGGATTTCTGGAAAGAGAAGCACACAAGTTGCTTTATTGTTAAACTTTGAAAGGCATGACGGTTCCTCTCATGGGTCATGGTTTGCAATCACTGAGCTCTGCGGCAAGTTTAGTTGATCTCAACCAAGGGGATGGCGGTGGTGGGTTGAGCATTTTAATTAACCTCAGCAATTTTGAGTTAGGGAAGAGAGGTGAAATAAATCACTTGGGACACACCCTTCCAATCCCCTCTTGCTCTAAGTGTGGGATGACGGGAAGTATACGATCGAGGTGCCCCTTGCTTGAAAGGCACGACTAAATCGCCAACGAGCACAGACGAACATAATGACTTGTTGGGAAAGGTATCGTAGACGGTAACTTCATTCCACTAAGGAGGTGTCAGAGGTGGCTTAATGGTTTACAGCTTCCTGCACAACTGTTACAATCCGGTACACATGCTGCACCTCCTCACAGGCCAGTTTTATAACTCTCATCGGTAAGATGTTGTTAGTTGCGTGACAACATTTGCTTCATGGTTCATGTCGATAGAATCGCTAGAGTGCAGGAGATGGCGACTCGGCCCATTGGGTATGCACCGATCCTCTGAAAGAGCACCCCACCCAAGCCCATCCCCACACCATGTGCATTGATCACAGGCCAAGCCACCTAACCTGCACATCTTTGGACTGTGGGAGGAAACCGGAGCACCCGGAAGAAACCCATGCAGACTCGGGGAAGAGGGTCCAGACTCCGCACAGATAGACATCAGAGGCCAGAATTGCACCTAGGTCCCTGGCATTGCGAGGCAGCAGTGCTAAGCACTGTGCTGCCCGTGCCACCCATATTTTAGAGGCAATGTTTAGTTCTTGGATGATTCAAGTTTAACTGTCCAAAATGGGATAAATCTGCTTGGAGTCTATATAACACTTAAAAGGTTGGGGCTATAAATTACTTAAGGGGCTAACAACGAAAAGAGATGGAGCCATAAAAGAACAGGCAATGGGGCTTTCAAACTTTGTCTACTTTGAACATAAAGCTGCTAGTCCCGAACTGGATTGTAACAGTTGTTTGTTTTCTGGTAGGCTCCTAGAATTTTAGCTTCTCCGTTCCATAAGTTGATGTTCTCTACAAAGAAATGGCTGGAAAATCTGTGGATTCTTATATTGTGTGCAGACAACATGTCCCAATAAAGCATCTTTAATTTATTAAAACGTCTCAAGGTAGTAAATATATAGGTTGCAGCAAATTTACACACAGAACCACTGAATCCTTACAGTGCAGGAGGATGACATTTGGCCCATTGAGTCCCTGAAAGAGCCCTCTATCTGGACCTAATCCCCTACCCTATTCCTGTAACCCTGCACATTGATCATGGTCAATCTACCTAAATTGCACATCTTTGGACTGTGGGAGGAAACCAGAATGCCTGGAGGAAACCCACCACGCAGACACAGGGAGAACGTGCTAACTCCACGCAGACAGTCACCCAAGGCCTGAATTGAACCCGGGTCACTGGTGCTGTGAGGCATCAGTGCTAACCACTGTGCCACCCTTGTACAAGGAAGCCATTCGCCCCATCGTTCCCTGCCAGCTCGGTAAGAGGAGCTACATAACAAGTCTCAGCAAACCCCCCCCCCCCAACACTTTCCGCACATCCCTAGTACAATGTTTTCCATTTCAAAAAAGTTATCCCACCACATCAGATTAACACACTGCCTGTTCTGTACCATCTCAAACCACATCTTTTGGGACTCAGACAGTCTTTTCAAAGGCACTCTTACCTCAATTATACAAGAAGATGTTTTCTTTGGCGAGGCTTCTTCACATTAGCACTCTTTACTGATCTTCAAGGCATGCCTCGCTGAAATAGAAAAATCTCTTAAACAAAACGTAACTAAATTGAGGTGTTACCGCTCAAAGTGAAAGTAGAGAGAGTCAGGGAATAGGAACTCTTCCCTTTTCGGACACCTAATGTCAGCATCTCGCACTCACTCTGGTCACAGGTCAGGTGTAGCATAGTGCGGTACTCTACCCCAGACTTCGGATCGAGGTCTTCTGGTCTTCCAATCTGCGATTCTGCCTTCGGGCCTCAGTTAACGATTTGGCATCTCGTCTACGGCACGGTCCTCGGTCCAACTTCTCCCTCCTCCCGCCGACTATGCCAATTGATGGATGTGTGTGCCTGGATATGCGTCACGCCTTCCTAGTTCCCAAATGACAGAGACTCCAGACTGCCATATTGGTAAAGTTATTTGAAACTTTATTTTTATCAGCTTGTAGTGTCTACTGGTAAGTCAATTTCAGGTACAAAATTTAGGAAGTTCCGACTAGCTCTGCAGCAAGCTAGTCAGATTGATTGTCTTTCGCAAATACAGATAGTTGAATTGAATTTAAAATACAATTATAGTTCGTGATAATTTCTTCAAATCAAGATGCACAGTACAAAACGAAACAAAAGAAAAAAATGGCGATTTGCAAAGCAAGCAAGAGATTAGTTAAGAATGATTCCGGAATAGAAAAGTGTTTTCTCACCCTGACAACTGATCTTTTAAGGACCTTAAAGTTTCACCCTCTTTACAGCTGTGATTGGCTTTAACTAATTTGTAATTCACTTAATTCGCCCAAAGTGTCTGTTTGTCAAATTTAAGAGATAAACAATTTGCTGTAACTTTCCATGATGTTCTGAGCGAAACACATTTCCCACACGAAATTACCACTATGGGCTGACTAGCCGTTACCATCGAAACGGAACTGGGATGTCAGCCCAGTTTTCATTCCATAACGCATTTTCTGCTATTTGGCCTTGCACTCGCTAGCAGTCTTCAAACAACTTGCAAAATGTGAGAATGGTGTGTTTTATCTGATCAGTTCACAGCTAGTCAGCTTTTTCCTCGCTCTCATGGTTAATATATTTTGATTTAATTAATCTTAGGGATTAAAGGATTTTTCCAACCAGGCTTTCTTCATTAAACCTTCTATCTTATCTATAGCTAACCATGACATCTGATTTACATAGAACATAGAATATACAGTGCAGAAGGAGGCCATTCGGCCCATCAAGTCTGCACCGACCCACTTAAGCCCTCACTTCCACCCTATCCCCGTAACCCAATAACCCCTCCTAAACTTTTTGGTCACTAAAGGCAATTTATCCATTCGGCCCATCAAGTCTGCACCGGCCCTTGGAAAGAGCACCCTACCTAAACCCACACCTCCACCCTATCCCCACACTTCTACCCTATCCCCGTAACTCCACCTTACCTTTTTGGATACTAAGGACAATTTAGCATGGCCAATCCACCTACCCCTGCACATCTCTGGACTGCGGGAGGAAACCGGAGCACCCGGAGGAAACCCACACAGACACGGGGAGAACGTGCAGACTCCACACAGACAGTGACCCAGCGGGTAATCGAACCTGGGACCCTGCCGCTGTGAAGCCACTGTGATATCCAATATATCAGCCCCACTCCTTTTCATTGCAGTGGCACTTTCCCGCAATCCAGGCTGACGTTCCCAGTGCGTTACTGAACAAGTGCTGCAGTGCCATCTCTCATCTAGATATTAAACCAAATCTGCGTGAAGTCGCAGGTGGATGCAAAAGATTCCGTGGCACTATTTGAAGAGGAGTAGGTGCGTTCCTTGGACAATACTTATATCTCAGCCAGCAACACCAAAACAGATGATCTGGTTAATATCCGGGGCTGTTTGTGGGATCTTGCTGTGTGTGTGGCTGTTGCATTTCCTACATTAATTATTTTTAAAGAGCAAGCGAGTGAACTGCAATTCACGTCAAAGCGCTCATGGGGCAGCAGGGGAATGGGAGATCATCTTAGGGTCACTGTGCTGCAACCTGAGAGAGAATATGCATCAGGGCTCTATTACGATGCCTTCCAACTCACTCAAGATCAAACTACTAGCTGACATTGGCGTCAAGGGGAACACTTGACTAGTTGAGAATTTGTGAGGTTACAGAGATCAGAGGAACTGAGGAACCGGGGTCCCACTTATGTCGCCTTTAATCGGAGGGATAGAGAGGGAGAAGGTTAGTGGGAACAAGAAAGGCAAATGGCTTTAAAAGCTCAGAATCTTAATGCTTCCTGATTTGATTTTTCACCTGTTCCAAGGGAAGGCATGGAACCCAAGGAAGGGCATTAGGAGTTACTTGCCCTGACATAACTGCACAGAAAAGGCCACATGCACAAACTGGTCTTTTCCTGTTCGACATTTTCATCCAAATCAACTAATGTTCCAGAGACACATGTTCAAATCCCACCACAGCAGCATCGGGAATTTAAGTTAAATTAATTAATCTGTAATATAAAGCTAATCTCAGTAACAATGATCATCAATTGAGTGACCATGATACTATCATCAATTGTTGTAAAGATCCATCCGGTTCACTTGATTTTCTTCTTGGAAGGAAATCTGCCATTTTTACCTGGTCTGGCCTAAGTGTGATTTCTGATGCAAAGTCATGTAGTTGACTTTGAAATGCCCTACAAGTCATTGTATCAGACTGCGACAAGGAAAGTTGAAGAATAAAATTGGATGGACCACCCGACATCAACCTAGGCATCAAAAACACCTTCACTGCCACAGGGCCTATTCTGGAACTCCCTCCAGAATATAACTGCGGGTGCACCTACACCACTTCAACTTCAGTGGTTCAAGGTGGCAGCTCACCGCCATTTTCTCATGGGCAATTCGGGATGGACAATAAATTCTGCCCTTGTATGAGACAATATACCAGTGGTGAGCAATCTCCCCGGGGCCACATGCAGCCCACCTGGGTTCTGAGTGTGGCCTACCACGTACAGGGTTGCCAGATTTTGTTTAGGTTTTAGCCGGTATGACTGGGAGTGATACGAATGTAAAGCGAGGGCGAGTGAGCTGAGATGCGCGCTGATTGTTTGCAACGTTGACTGTGAGAGTCGCACGCTCGCGGTGTTCAAAGCATTAATACTTACTTTGTTTTTAACCATTTGAAGTTGATGGAAGTATTAATATTTAAATCATTAAGCATTTTCTATAAATCATTATGAAATATTCAAAATGTATTAAGTACATTTAATCTGATCCACAGGGTCATGGTCAGTGCATAAGCCCGATTTCAAACTTACTGGCCTAGGTTGCTTAGCACTGCACTACACCCTATAAACAAACACAAGAATGCCGCCGTTATAGAATCCTAACGTTTCAACAAGAGGCTATTTGATCCAGTGTGTCTGGGCTGGCCCTTTCAAAGCCTTCTTCCATTATCCCCAGGACCCTGCTCTTGCCCCCTTTCCCCTTTGTGCAAGATCCTCACAAATCTGCTTCCTTCGCCCTTTCTAAGGAAGAGTACGCCCTGTCATGACATCTCACCCGTTAAACAAAAATCAAGTTCCACCCCACTCCTCTTGCCAATTATGGCAAATCACTGGTTACTGCCCCACCTGCCAGTGGCAAACGTTTCTCCTCACTTTACAAAAATCTCTCAGCACCCATAAACTCTCATGTACTCGTTCTTAAATCTGCTCCCACAGGGAGGGCAAACCTAGCTTCTCCATCTAAAGCTCAGCTTCCTGGTAGATCTCCTGTCCTCCTGAAGCCCACTCTGACAGGGTGCTACCACCCCCCCCCCCCCCCAAACTCTGACAGGGTGCTACCCCCTCCCACTCTGACAGGGTGCTCGTCCCCCCCCCCCCACTCTCACAGGGTGCTACCCCCCCCCCACTCTGACAGGGTGCTCTTCCCCCGCCCGCACTCTGACAGGGTGCACCCCGCCACCCACTCTTACAGGGTGCTCCCCCCCCACTCCACTCTGACAGGGTGCTACCCCCCCACTCTGACAGGGTGCTCTCCACGCCCCCCCCCCCACTCTGACAGGGTGCTCTCCACACCCCCCCCCACTCTGACAGGGTGCTACCCCCCCCCCACTCTGACAGGGTGTTACCACCCCACTCTGACAGGGTGCTACACCCCCCCCCCCACTCTGACAGGGTGCTACACCCCCCCACTCTGACAGGGTGTTACCCCCCCACTCTGACAGAGTGCTACCCCCCCCACTCTGACAGGGTGCTACCCCCCCCCCCCACTCTGACAGGGTGCTACCCCCCCCCCACTCTGACAGGGTGCTAACCCCCCCACTCCACTCTGACAGGGTGCTACCCCCCCCACTCCACTCTGACAGGGTGCTACCCCCCCCCCCCCACTCCACTCTGACAGGGTGCTACCCCCCCCACTCCACTCTGACAGGGTGCTAACCCCCCCACTCCACTCTGACAGGGTGCTACCCCCCCCCCCACTCTGACAGGGTGCTAACCCCCCCACTCTGACAGGGTGCTAACCCCCCCACTCCACTCTGACAGGGTGCTAACCCCCCCCACTCCACTCTGACAGGGTGCTACCCCCCCCCACTCCACTCTGACAGGGTGCTACTCCCCCACTCCACTCTGACAGGGTGCTACCCCCCCCCCCACTCTGACAGGGTGCCACCCCCCCCCCCCACTCTGACAGGGTGCTACCCCCCACTCCACTCTGACAGGGTGCTACCCCCCCACTCTGACAGGGTGCCACCCCCCCCACTCTGACAGGGTGCTACCCCCCCCACTCCACTCTGATGGGTGCTAACCCCACCCCCCCACTCTGACAGGGTGCTTATCCCCCCCCCCCCTCTGACAGGGTGCTACACCCCCCCCCCACTCTGACAGGGTGCTCTTCCCCCGCCCGCACCCTGACAGGGTGCACCCCGCCACCCACTCTGACAGGGTGCTCCCCCCCACCCCCACTCTGACAGGGTGCTCTCCACCCCCCACCCCCCACTCTGACAGGGTGCTACCCCCCCCCCCCACTCCACTCTGACAGGGTGCTACCCCCCCCCCCCCACTCTGACAGGGTGCTCTCCACGCCCCCCCCCACTCTGACAGGGTGCTCTCCACACACCCCCCACTCTGACAGGGTGCTACCCCCCCCCCCACTCTGACAGGGTGTTACCCCCCCACTCTGACAGGGTGCTACACCCCCCCACTCTGACAGAGTGCTACCCCCCCCCACCCACTGTCAGGGTGCTACCCCCCCCCCCCCCACTCTGACAGGGTGCCACCCCCCCCCCCACTCTGACAGGGTGCTACCCCCCCCCCACTCCACTCTGACGGGGTGCTAACCCCACCCCCCCCCCACTCTGACAGGGTGCTTATCCCCCCCCCCCCCACTCTGACAGGGTGCTACACCCCCCCCCCCCACTCTGACAGGGTGCTACACCCCCCCCCCCAATCTGACAGGGTGCTACACCCCCCCCCACTCTGACAGGGTGCTACACCCCCCCCCCCACTCTGACAGGGTGCTACAACCCCCCCCCCCCCCCCCACTGACAGGGTGCTACCCCCCCCCACTCTGACAGGGTGCTACACCCCCCCCCCCCACTCTGACAGGTGCTACACCCCCCCCCACTCTGACAGGGTGCAACACCCCCCCCCCCCACTCTGACAGGGTGCTACCCCCCCCCCACTCTGACAGGATGCTACCCCCCCCCCCCACTCTGACAGGGTGCCACACCCACACCCCCACTCTGACAGGGGTGCCACACCCCCCCCACTCTGACAGGGTGCCACACCCCCCCCCCCCCCACGCTGACAGGGTGCCACACACCCCCCCCCCACTCTGACAGGGTGCCACACACCCCCCCCCCCACTCTGACATGGTGCTACCCCCCCCCCCCCCACTCTGACAGGGTGCTACCCCCCCCCACTCTGACAGGGTGCTACACCCCCCACCCCACTCTGACAGGGTGCTACCCCCCCCCCCCACTCTGACAGGGTGCTACCCCCCCCACACTGACAGGGTGCTACACCCCCACCCCACTCTGACACGGTGCTACACCACCCCCCCCCCACTCTGACAGGGGTGCCACCCCCCCCGCCCCACTCTGACGGGTGCTACAAACCCCCCCCACTCTGACAGGGTGCTACACCCCCCCCCACTCCACTCCACTCTGACAGGGTGCTAACACCCCCCCCCCCCCACTGACAGGGTGCTACACCCCCCCCCCCCACTCTGACAGGGTGCTACAAACCCCCCCCCCACTCTTACAGGGTGCTCCCCCCACCCCCACTCTGACAGGGTGCTCTCCACCCCCCCCCAACTCTGACAGGGTGCTACCCCCCCCCAATCCACTCTGACAGGGTGCTAACCCCACCCCACTCTGACAGGGGTGCTCTCCACGCCCCCCCCCCCCCCCACTCTGACAGGGTGCTCTCCACACCCCCCCACTCTGACAGGGTGCTACCCTCCCCCCCCACTCTGACAGGGTGATACCACCCCACTCTGACAGGGTGCTACACCCCCCCCCCCACTCTGACAGGGTGCTACAAAACCCCCCCCACTCTGACAGGTGTTACCCCCCCACTCTGACAGAGTGCTACCCCCCCCCCACTCTGACGGTGCTACCACCCCCCCCCCCCCCCCCCCACTCTGACAGGGTGCTACCCCCCCCCCCACTCTGACAGGGTGCTAACCCCCCCACTCCACTCTGACAGGGTGCTACCCCCCCCCCCCCCCACTCCACTCTGACAGGTGCTACCCCCCCCCACCACTCCACTCTGACAGGGTGCTACCCCCCCACTCCACTCTGACAGGTGCTAACCCCCCCCACTCCACTCTGACAGGGTGCTACACCCCCCCCCCCCCCCCCCCCACTCTGACAGGGTGCTCTTCCCCCGCCCGCACTCTGACAGGGTGCACCCCGCCACCCACTCTTACAGGGTGCTCCCCCACCCCCACTCTGACAGGTGCTCTCCACCCCCCCCCCCCAACTCTGACAGGGTGCTACCCCCCCCACTCCACTCTGACAGGGTGCTACCCCCCACCACTCTGACAGGGTGCTCTCCACGCCCCCCCCGCCCCACTTCTGACGGGTCTCTCCCACCCCCCCCTCTGCAGAGTGCTACCCTCCCCCCCCACTCTGACAGGGTGATACCACCCCACTCTGACAGGGTGCTACCCCCCACCCCAACTGCTGACAAGGGTGTCTACACCCCCCCAGCTACTGACCGGGTTTTACCACCCCACGCTGACAGAGGTGCGGTACCCCCCCCACATCTGACAGGTGTGCTACCCCCCCCCCCCCCACTCTGACAGGGTGCTACCCACCCCCCCCCCCCGCACTCTGACAGGGTTGCTACCCCCCACTCACTCTGACAGGGTGCCTACCCACACCCCCCCACTCCACTCTGCACAGGGTGCTACCACCCCCTCCCTCCCCACTCCCCTCATGACAGGGTGCTACCCCACCCCACCCACTCTGACAGGGTCTGCTACCCCCCCCCCACTCTGACAGGGTGCTAACCCCCCCCCCACTCTGACAGGGTGCTACACCCCCCCCCACTCTGACAGGGTGCTACACCCCCCCCCCACTCTGACAGGGTGCTACACCCCCCCCCCCACTCTGACAGGGTGCTACACCCCCCCCCCCACTCTGACAGGGTGCTACACCCCCCCCCCCCACTCTGACAGGGTGCTACACCCCCCCCCCACTCTGACAGGGTGCTACACCCCCCCCCCCACTCTGACAGGGTGCTACACCCCCCCCCCACTCTGACAGGGTGCTACACCCCCCCCCCCCACTCTGACAGGGTGCTACACCCCCCCCCCCACTCTGACAGGGTGCTACACCCCCCCCCACTCTGACAGGGTGCTACACCCCCCCCCACCCACTCTGACAGGGTGCTACACCCCCCCCCCCCCACCCACTCTGACAGGGTGCTACCCCCCCCCCCCCCACCCACTCTGACAGGGTGCTACACCCCCCCCCCACCCACTCTGACAGGGTGCTACACCCCCCCCCCACCCCACTCTGACAGGGTGCTACAACCCCCCCCCCCCAAGAGGCAGGAGTAAGGTACCGAGTTCCAGTCCAGTTGAACAGTGTGGGTGAGGGGAGGAAGCTGACATCTCCACAGGGCGAATTCCATTGGAAACATGGTTTCCAATGAAAACAATGATACAGATATACAAAATAACGAGTGCTCCTTCCGACTGAGTGGATTAAAAGGCCAATGTCTTAACAACACAGAAGGTCAGGGCAGACTTACGAGGGAGAGCGCACCCAGAGTGCTGGCTGGTGACCCGCGGCTGCAGGCCCCGGCTCCTGGGCCTTGCCCCAATTCCCCTCCTCTCACTGCCCCTCCGCCGCAGCGCACTGTCCAACCCCGTCTGCGCCTGCGCCGCGCCAGCCCCGCCCCCTCCGCTACATTGCTACATTGCAGCTTCCTGCAGCCAGGCCGGCAGCACAGCCAGGCGGCTGCCACTACCCCCCCTCCCTGGCCTCTCCCTCTCACCACCCTACCTTGAAGAGAGCTGTCTCGCCATCATGATGGGGCACTGCCCCTCAGGGCGCGCAGATTCAATAGCCAATGGAATACCGCTCATAAAGAACTGTAAAAAGTCTTACAACACCAGGTTAAAGGCCAACAGGTTTGTTTCAAACACGAGCTTTCGGAGCGCAGCTCCTTCCTCAGGTGAATGGAGCAGTGCTCCGAAAGCTCGTGTTTGTAACAGACCTGTTGGACTTTAACCTGGTGTTGTAAGACTTCTTACTGTGCTCACCCCAGTCCAACGCCGGCATCGTGGAGATGGCTACATCGACACCGCAAACTGCCGGTTCAAAGTGGAGAGGATCTCCAGGAAGATCGCGCATAGAGACACTGACATTAAGTTTCTACAAAGATGCAAAAAAGCCAACATTCACCTGAGGAAGGAGCAGTGCTCCGAAAGCTCGTGTTTGAGACAAACCTGTTGGACTTTAACCTGGTGTAAGACTTCTTACTGTGCTCACCCCAGTCCAAAGTCCAACGCCGGCATCTCCACATCATGGCTCAAAAAGAAGGCACTGTAGAGATATGGATGAAGAGCAGGGCAGTGGGTCTAACTGGACAGCAAGTCTGGCTAATTCCATCCCCCCTTCACCCAAAGGATGCTAACATCGCTTCTTCTGACAGTCTGGTAGCTGTCAGCTCACTGAATATTAGGCTTTGTAGCTGTTCAGCTGAAATAAATGTACAGACTGCATGAAAGTGTTGCACCCATTGTTAAAACCGAATGGCCTGTTTGATTCGAAATAATTTTACATTGCTGTTAAAGTCCGGTAGCACAGTGGTTAGCATTGTTGCTTCACGGCGATTCCTGACTTGGGTTGCTGTCTGTGCGGAGTCTGCACGTTCTCCCAGTGTCTGTGTGGGTTTCCTCCGGGTGCTCCGGTTTCCTCCCACAAGTCCCACAAGACATGCTTGTTGGGTGAATCGGACATTCTGAATTCTCTCTCAGCGTACACAAACGGGCGCCGGAATGTGGGAACTAGGGGATTTTCACAGTAACTTAATTGCAGTGTTAATGTAAGCCAACTTGTGACACTAATAAAGATTATTATTAAAAGTAACTCACAGGTGACCACAGGCTACTTTCCCCTTTGAGGGGGAGAGCTGACTAGGTGGTGATTTAACCTGAGGATCACCACACCCCAGGCAAGGAGCCAGGTTGAGAAGGTGGGGCCTTCATGA
Organism: Scyliorhinus canicula; assembly: GCF_902713615.1. Taxonomy (NCBI): domain Eukaryota; kingdom Metazoa; phylum Chordata; class Chondrichthyes; order Carcharhiniformes; family Scyliorhinidae; genus Scyliorhinus; species Scyliorhinus canicula. The sequence continues at coordinate 15,183,871 of NC_052147.1, read as the reverse complement.
ATAACCTTAGCCAGTACGGGAATTGATCCAGCACCATTGACTTCACTCTGCATCATAAACCAGCTGTCCAGCCAACTGATATATAAATGATAGACAAAATATTTTCATGCACTGTATATTTTTCCAGTTAAAGACCTACAAATTTTGGCCTCCCTTGGATGAAAGAGGGTAAATTAGCCACTCCTGCTTCTTTGTGGATCTCAGTGGAAGTGTGTGTAACTATCAGGTCAGGCTGAGATGTGACGGAAACTGATCTCTGAGGTGTATAGTACCTTTAATGTAATATAATTTCCCATAGAAGATTTATCAAACAAAATCTAACACTGAGTCAGGCAAGAGATTTTTTAATTATAAATTTAGAGTACCAAATTCATTTTTTACAATTAAGGGGCAATTTAGCATGGCCAATCCACCTACCCTGCACATCTTTGGGTTGTGGGGGCGAAACCCATGCAAACACGGGGAGAATGTGCAAACTCCACATGGGCAGTGACCCAGAGCCGGGATCGAATCTGGGACCTCGGCACTGTGAGCCAGCAATGCTAACCACTGCGCCACCGTGCTGCCCCTAGGCAAGAGATATTACAGCATGGTGGCACAGTGGTTAGCACTCCTGCCTCATGGCGCTGAGGATCCGGATTCGATCCTGGCCCCGGGTCACTGTCTTGTGTGGAATTTGCACATTCTTCCCGTATCTGCATGGGTCTCACCCCATACAACATAAGAACTAGGAGCAGGAGTAGGCCATCTGGCCCCTCGAGCCTGCTCCGCCATTCAATGAGATCATGGCTGATCTTTTGTGGACTCAGCTCCACTTTCTGGCCAGAACACCATAACCCTTAATCCCTTTATTCTTCAAAAAACTATCTATCCTTATCTTGAAAACATTTAATGAAGGAGTCCCAACTGCTTCACTGGGCAGGGAATTCCATACATTCACAACTCTTTGGGTGAAGAAGTTCCTTCTAAACTCAATCCTAAATCTACTTCCCCTTATTTTGAGGCTATGTCCCCCAGTTCTGCTTTCACCAGCCAGTGGAAACAACCTCCCCGCATCTATCCTATCTATTCCCTTCATAATTTTATATGTTTCTATAAAAATCCCCCCGCATCCTTCTAAATTCCACGAGTACAGTCCCAGTCTACTCAACCTCTCCTCGTAATCCAACCCCTTCGGCTCTGGGATTAGCTTAGTGAATCTCCTCTGCACACCCTCCAGCTCCAGTACGTCCTTTCTCAGGTAAGGAGACCAAAACTGAACACAATACTCCAGGTGTGGCCTCACTAACACCTTATACAGTTGCAGCATAACCTCCCTAGTCTTAAACTCCATCTCTCTAGCAATGAAGAACAAAACTCCATCTCCCTTCTTAATCACCTGTTGTACCTGTAAACCAATTTATTGCGACTCATGCACTCGGACACCCAGATCCCTCTGCACAGCAGCATGTTTTAATATTTTATCATTTAAATAATAATCCCGTTTGCTGTTATTCCTACCAAAATGAAACCTCACATTTGTCAACATTGTATTCCATCTGCCAGACGCTAGCCCATTCACTTAAACTATCCAAATCCCTCTGCAGACTTCCAGTATCCTCTGCACTTTTTGCTTTACCACTCATCTTAGTGTTGTCTGCAAACTTGGACACATTGCACTTGGTCCCCAACTCCAAATCATCGATATAAATTGTGAACAATTGTGGGCCCAACACTGATCCCTGAGGGACACCACTAGCTACTGATTGCCAACCAGAGAAACACCCATAATCCCCACTCTTTGCTTTCTATTAATTAACCAATCCTCTATCTATGCTACTTCTTTACCCTTAACCCCATGCATCATTATCTTATGCAGCAACCTTTTGTGTGGCACCTTGTCAAAAGCTTTCTGGAAATCCAGATATACCACATCCATTGGCTCCCTGCTGTCTACCGGACTGGTAATGTCCTCAAAAAATTCTACTAAACTAGTTATGCACGACCTGCCCTTTATGAACCAATGCTGCGTCTGTCCAATGGGCCAATTTCCATCCAGATGCCTCGCTATTTTTTCCTAGATAGATTCCAGCATCTTCCCTACTACCGAAGTTAAGCTAACTGGCCTATAATTTCCCACTTTCTGCCTACTTCCTTTTTTGAAAAGTGGTCTCACGTTTGCTAATTTCCAATCAGCCGGGACCACCCCAGAGTCTAGTGAATTTTGGTAAATTATCACGAGCGCATTTGCAATTTCCCTAGCCATCTCTTTTAGTACCCTGGGATGCATGTCATCAGGGCCAGGAGACTTGTCTACCTTTAGCAACCCAAGAGATCTGCAGGAGGTGGATTGGCCACGCTAAATTGCCCCTTCAGAGGGCAGCACGGTGGCGCAGTGGGTTAGCCCTGCTGCCTCACAGCACCGAGGTCCCAGGTTCAATCCCGGCTCTGGGTCACTGTCCGTATGGAGTTTGCATATTCTCCCCGTGTTTGCGTGGGTTTCTCCCCCACAACCCAAAGGGTAGGTGAATTGGCCACACTAAAATTGCCCCTTAATTGGAAAAAATTAAATGGGTATTCTAAATTTAAAAATAAATAAATTGTTCCTTCATTGGAATAATTTTAAAATAATAAGTTCATTTTTTTTTAAATTACAACAGATGACCAAAAGCTTGGCCTAAGAGATACTATGACACTATTAAGAAGAGCAAGGGAGTTCACCTGGAGTTATGGCCAAATATTATCCCACAATAACCTATTTAAAACAGATTGTTTGTTCATCATCACGTTGCTGTTTGTGGGGACCCGGTGAGTGCAAATATCAAAAACATTACAGCAGTAGTACCTTTGTTACTGAGCTAATCCAGAGAACTGGAATAACGATCCAGGGACACAAGTTCACAGCAGCTGGAAATTTAAATTCACTTCGTAGAATAGAATTTACAGTGCAGAAGGAGGCCATTCAGCCCATCGAGTCTGCACCGGCTCTTGGAAAGAGCACCCTACCCTTCACCCTATCCCCATAACCCAGTAACTCCACCCAACACTCAGGGCAATTTTGGATACTGTGGGCAATTTATCATGGCCAATCCATCTAACCTGCACATCTTTGGACTGTGGAAGGAAACCGGAGCACCCGGAGGAAAACCCACGCACACACGGGGAGAACGTGCAGACTCCGCACAGACAGTGACCCACGCCAGGAATCGAACCTTGGACCCTGGAGCTGTGAAGCAATTGTGCTAACCACAATGCTACCGTGCTGCCCTAACTTAATTAACTATAAACTAGAATAAACATCAAGTAGCCATAATGGTGACCATCAGACAACCAGTTTGTCATTAAAAAAAATTGAGTTCACTAACATCTTTTGGGGAAAAGATTTGCCAGCCTCCCCTTTTTAAGAAATTCATTTACAGGATGTGGGTGTCGTTGTCTAGGCCGTAGATTTTATTACCCATCCCTAATTGCCCTTGAGAAGGTGGTGGCGAGCTTCCTTCTTGAACCAGTGCATTCCATGTGGTACACCCACTGTGTTGTTAGGACGGGAGTTTGATACAGTGACAGTGAAGGAACAGCAATATATTTCTGAATCTGGGTGGTTTGTGGAAGGGAACTCAGGTATTGGTGTTCACATGCATCTGCTGCCCTTGGCCTTCTAGGAGGTAGGGGTCTTGGGTTTGCAAGGTATTGTTGAAAGAGCCTTGGTGAGTTGCCTGCTTTTGTAATGTTCTTGTCGGATGGCCTGATTTACATTACAAGAACACATGTAGCTAAAGCTAAAAACAATTTATTAACATTAACTGTGGCTCAAATATATACAAAAAAACAGATGAATAACAGTATGAACATGCACAAGCAACCTCTCTCAGCTCTCTAGTCAGTCTGAGGTCACCTGACTCTAACATTCACTTATGTACTCATGAGACTCCTGGTGATCAGTCGTTGTATTACAACACAACCACTCCATTCCCTTTCCTTTGAAGGAATAAATTAACACATTATCATCAGTATATTTACATGTGATATCATTATCCTGTGACTCTAACAATATTAATTTGTTTTTAATTTTTAAAACTAGTTTAACAAATATATACACATACACACACACACACACACACAAGAACAGCAAGCATAGAATGTACAAATAGTCCAAATCTACAAATTGAGTCAATCAGGTTTTCTTGCGACTCTGGTTGATCTTCTCAAAGTTTGATCTTGCTGCTCAGAACTTGTACATTCAATGTTCTCCATGACAATGTTCGCAAGCTCAGGAACTGCTGAACTATCTAACACTGCAGATGATGTTGATTCTGGCATTGATTCATCAGCCATCACGTTGTTGTGAAAGTCTTCTCTGGTTTTCAAGAGTGCGCGACGATTTTTTCCTAAAACCAACCCTTGAGTGACGATTTCACCTTAAAACCAGCCCTTCCTCTGTCTGTACATTGTAGGAATGAGTTGCTACTTCTTCAAGTACAATGGCTATTCTCGACCAACTGCCTGAATCATCTATTCTCGCAATGTCATCACTAATAATAATTAAAGAAAAATAAATTTAGAGTCCCCAATTATTTTTTTTTACAATTTAGGGGCAAATGAGTGTGACCAATCCACCTAACCAGCACATCTTTGGGTTGTGGGTGTGAAACTCGCGCAGATACGGGGAGAATGTGCAAACGCCACACGGCCAGTGACCCAGGATCGGGATTCACACCCATGTCCTCAGCGCCGTAGTCCCAGTGCTAGCCACGTGTCGCCCTTCTAATAATAATAATCTTTATTGTCACAAATAGGTTTACATTAATATTGCAATGAAGTTACTGTGAAAAGCCCCTAGTCACCACATTCCAGCACCTGTTTCGGGGACACAGAGGGAGAATTCCGAATGTCCAAATGACCTAACAGCACGTCTTTCGGGACTTGTGGGAGGAAACCGGAGCACCCGGAGGAAACCCACGCAGACAGGGGGAGAACGTGCTCCACACAGCCAGTGACCCAAGCCGGGAATCGAACCTGGGACCCTGGAGCCGTGAAGCAAAAGCACTATCCACTGTGCTACCGTGCTGCCCTACTCAGAGGTGGTAAAGTTCTCGACACTGTATCACAGAACTGCTTTTGTTTTGGTTTAATGTTTTACATTTCCTGCAGTACTCCTCCTTCCTTTCCAAGTTTGGAAGTGTATGGTTTGCAACCTTCTATTCATGAGTAATCCTGCTGGCAATGCACCATGTGACAATGGTAATGCTTTGTAACGTGATTTCACGAGATATGGATCAGGTTGGCTGTCCATTGCTTTCTGTAATGATTGTTTCACTATATGTACACTTTTTATCGTTAAGATCTTTGGGATCCATGCCTATACGAACATCACCATTTTTTTGTATCACACATACCATGGAATTTATCCCATTGATAGGTTAATCTATCTGCTTGATAACTTGTGGTTTTCTATCTGATACGGTGGTATGAGATTGACGAGGCGGCACGGTGGCACAGTGGTTAGCACTGCTGCTTCACAGCACCGAGGACCCAGGTTTGATCCCAGCCCTGGGTCACTGTCCGTGTGGAGTTTGCACATTCTCCCTGTGTCTGCGTGGGTCTCACCCCACAACCCAACGATGTGCAGGGTAGGTGGATTGGCCACGCTAAATTGCCCCTTATGTGTGAAAAAAAATAACTGGGTACTCTAAAAAAAATGTTTTAATTTTAAAGAGATGCAGATCTATATCTTCAGCAATATCACTACTACTAATAGTTTTAATTATTGCTTTAGGTAAATTGTATCTCATTGGTGAATGGTAGTGCACTAAAATCAGTGAACATGTTGCTGAATTTGCTGATAATGTTCTCAGAACCGTTGGCTGTTTATCCAATCTTTTGTGGATGCTATATACCAACTGCACTAGACCTAATTCATCATAGGACTGATCACCTAATAATGTATCAAAGCCCTTGCATACAATATAGAATGGGCCAGAATAAACTGTGTTCTTCAACACCACACTCAGGTCACAAGCACCATAACGTTTAATGCTTGAACCATTATAATCTCTCAGAGATATCTTGTGATTTCTTCTAATCGGCTGAATTTAGATTTTTAAAATCAGTCATGCTGATTAAATTGGCTTTGGCACCAGTGTCTAACTTCAATTGGACCACTGTACCATTCACTTCAAGTGGTAGCAGCCATTTGTCCTCATGGTGCATCAGTTTCCATTTTTTTTTTAAGTGCTGGAGAAATGTTGTTGTCTCCAAACAATTATTCATCTCTGTTATTACTCCAACAAACAATGATGTTTCATCACTGGAGGGTGTGTCTTCCACTGTGCTGACTGATCTGGGTCTGAGCTTAGAGTAACTATTCTGAGCAAAGTGATTCTTTCCTTAGCATCTGGAACAAAACTTGCCAAAGCTGAACACTGCCTTAATTTATGCCTTTGACCACATCTTTTACACAGAAATACTTGTCCTGATCTTTTAACCTGTTTATTGGTTTGCGAGGAGCTGAAAGTACTTTCCCGCCTTTTTTCGGAAGTATCCCGCCTTTTTGGAAAAAGGGCAGCAACCGGAGTGCTTTCCTCCAAGAGGACGCCGCCAATACTGAGAAACATTTCAGAATGTTGTGCTGCTAGCTCGTGAGCCTGACAAATCTGAACTGTTTGTTCCAAAGACAGCTCCAATTCCCTCAGCAACTGTTCCCTCAGCTTATTTTCATTCACACCAAACAACCGCAGAAAAATTACAGGCTTTAGTTTTTAACTTTAAATCAGCGATGACTATGGTCTATGGACTCTTTTGCCCTCTGCAAACATGATCTAAACACAGATTTCATAAATTTCATTCTTTCTGGAGGTGTAATTTTCATCAAATCTTCAAATTATTTTGTTAAAATTATTACTATCTTCATCGTTTGCAAATTTAAACATATTAAACATAGCAATTTCTTTGGGCCCTGCCACTGTTAGGAGCATCGCTACCGTACGCAAATCTGATTGACCTCTTAAATTTACTGCAGTAAGAAACAGATTAAATTGTTGTTTAAACACACACCAGTTGCTGTCCACATTATCTGCGACTCATTGGTGGCTTCAATGACTCCATGTGGTTCATTCTTGTAATCTGCAAAATCTTCAAATCCCTGTGGACCTCGTGGCAGGCTGATAGTTTTTCTCAGTGTTTAATACGATCCAACCCTGGTGCCATGTAATGTTCTTGTCAGATGGCTTGATTTATATTACAAGAACACTTGTAGCTAAAGCTATAAATGATTTATTAACATTAACTGTGGGTCAAATATATACAAAACAACAGACAAATAACAGTATGAACATGCACAAGCAAACACTCTTCCAGCTCCCTAGACAGTCTGAGGTCACCTGACTCTAACATTAATTTGTATACTAATGAGACTCCTAGTGGTCAGTCGATGAATTACAACACAACCATGATATCACTATAGCTTTGTCCTTGACTGCAAGCCACAATGAAAAAGTTGAGTAAGAATAACACAAGAAGGACCACCTGGCACCAATCAAGCAAGGCATCAGCAACAACAATGGCAGACCCAATCAAGCATGCAAAATCCTTTTGGGTCTCAAAATGGGACAGCTGTTCCACAGACTGACTCACCAAATCATACCATACAGCCAACATCCTAGACTCCTCCATTACTATCCCTGGACATGTCCTATCCCAACGGCAGGACAGACCTACCAGACTTGGTAGCACAGTGATATACAGTCAGGAAGGAGTTGCTCTGGGAGACCCCAACATTGACTCTGTATGCCAGGAAATCTCATTGCATCATGTCAAACATGGGTAAGGAAACCTCTTGCTGATTACCACATTCTGCCCTCCCTCAGCTAATGAATCAATACTCTTCCAAGTTGTACACCACTTGGAAGAAGTATTGAGGATGGCAAAGGCACAGAATATACACTGAGTGGCAGAATTCAATGCCCAAGAATGATGGTAGACAATTAAACAACTAATGGGAGGATGAGACTCAATGAACATTCCTACTCTCAATAATGGCAGATCCCAGCACTTGGCCACTAAAGTGTTGCCACCTAAGATGGACACTGGGCTACAAAATGGAGAACTGCTAAGGCTGCAGGGAAAAACAGTCTTAGCAAGGACAAGCAGTTTGCAGAAGACTAATTAGCATTCTGCGCGTACAGAAACCAGTTTGTGGCCAGGTGCAGAGTTTCAGCCAAAGGTGTAAATGGCAACAAGATCTACATAGTAATGAGGTGATCCAGATCCAGACCCCACACAATAGAAACATTTAAGTATGAATGGATACTTTTGAGTAGACGCCCAGACAGAACGGCACCACTATATCCAACACAAAGAACCATAGGGACAGCCCACCCATCGAGAAACGACCCTCAGATTGGGAGGGTTTGGAAGATATCGATTGGGAAAGGCCCAATCGATACATGGCAGGTAAAAGGCCCGCCCCGAAGGGGCACGGACTTCTAGGGACTATAAAAGTAGACCCCGCACATGGTTCGGTCTGTTTTGTCGCTCCGGCTCTGCTTTGCTGCTACATCGCATCCTGACTCCAGTTCCATCACCAGCCGTTGAGCCATCAGCCATCGAACTGTAAGTGCCAATACAACGATCGCTACGTGATCCAGACCTTGCTAGATCCTGACAACTTTAAGTACCTGAGAGTTGCAGACCAAGAATGGGACGAAGGCCTTGCTCCCTGACCTTGCCTGTTCCTGTCTAGATAAGTATTTTAGTTGTTTAGTATTAGAAGTAAGTTAGTCTCTTTAGCGTATGCATGTGTATTTATTATATTTGTCATAATAAATATCAATCGTTTGGACTTACTAATCGGTGTACAGATTTATTACTTTGAACCTGACCTTGATATACTTGTGAGGTGTCTAAATACAGCACCTGGCGACTCCTGAGCATAATTACATACACAGAGCCATAGTAGTGTTAAGCACACGGCCTTTAAACGGAGGCGTGTTAATACACTCCAGTAAAACGAGCAACAAAAGACAAGATGCAGCATCAGTAACCATCTTCAGGCAGAAGTGACAAGTGGATCTTGGCCTCCTGCTGAGGTCCCCATCATCACAGATGCCAGTCTTCAGCCAATTTGATTCATTCCACACAATATAAAAAAAGGGTGAAGGCACTGCATACAGCGAAGTCGGGAACTCAAATAACATCAACGGCTGTAGTGCTGAATACTTGTGCTCCAGAATTACCTGCACCTCTAGCCAAGCTGTTCCAGTACAGCTACAACACAGACATCTACCCCAGATAGTGGAAAGTCACCGAGATATGTCATCTCCACAAAATGTAGGACTGATTAGATCTGTTCAGTTACCACCACATCAGCCTATTCTCAATCATCTGTAAGGGATCATCAGCAACAACCTGCCCATCAATTATCAGTTTAGGTTCTGATTAGGACCATTTGGCTCCAGATTCTATTACAGCCTTGGACCGAACATGGACTAAAGAGCTGAACTCAGGAGGGAAGAATGACGGTCTTTGACATCAAGGCAGCATTTGACAAATTGTGGTATCAAAGAATCCCGGCAAAATTGAAGTAAATGGGACTCAAGGGGGAAACCCCTAACATCTCAGCAACAGAACATCATTGCAGGGGTTCCTCAGGGCATTGTCCTAGGTCCAACCGTCTTCAGCTGCTTCGTCAATGACTTTCCCCTCCACCATATGGTCAACAGAGGAATGTTTGCTAATGGTTGCACAGTGTTCAGTTACATCTGCAACTCCTGGGGACAGCACGGTGGCGCAGTGGGTTAGCACTGTGGCCTCATGGCGCCGAGGCCCCAGGTTCAATCCCGGCTCTGGGTCACTGTCCGTGTGGAGTTTGCACATTCCCCCCCCCGTGATTGCATGGGTTTCGCCCCCACAACCCAAAAGATGTGCAGGCTAGGTGGATTGGCCACGCTAAATTGCCCCTTAATTGGAAAAAATGAATTGGGCACTCTAAAGTTATAAAAATAAACAACCATAGCAACTCCTCAGACACCAAAGCAGTCCATGTCCACGTGCAGTAAGCCTGGGACAGGTTTGATTCAGGCTTGGGCTGATAAATGAGAACTATCATTTATGCCACACAAGGTAATGGCCATTTCTCAAGAAGCAAGTGGTCAACAATCTCCTTTAACATTCAGTGGCATTACCATTGCTAAATCAAAGACCTTCAACATTCTAGAGGCCACTATTACCAGATATTTTACTGGACCAACTGCACGAACACTATGGCTACAAGAGCAGGAAGAAGGCTGGAAATTCTGTGGTGAGTAACTTACCTCCTGACTTCCCAACGTTTTTCCTTGACCTGCAATGTACACGTGACTCTCCACTTACCTGGATATGAGCAGCTCCAACAATACTCAAGAAACTTGACACCGTCCAGGACAAAGCAGTTGCCTACTGGTGCACAGCGGCAGCAGTGTGTATCGTATACAGTGTGTATCAGATACCAAGTGCACTGCAGCAATTTGTTAAGGCTCCTATAACAACACCTCCCAAATCCCTCATCTCTGCATCTAGAAGAACAAAGGCAGCAGCCACCACCAGCAAGTTTACATCTATGTCACACATTGTCCTGATTTGGAAATATGGCACCATTTTTTCGCTGCCACTGGATCAAAATCCTGGGACTCCTTACCTTTTAAAAAAAATAAATTTAGAGTACCTGGTCATTTTTTTCCAATTAAGGGGCAATTTAGCGTGGCCAATCCACCTAGCCTGCACATCTTTGGGTTGTGGGGGTGAAACCCACGTAGACACGGATAGAATGTGTAAACTCCACACAGACAGTGACCCAGGGCTGGGATCAAACCTGGGTCCTCAGCGCCGTAGGCAGCAGTGCTAACCACTGGGTCACCATGCTGCACTTCTGGGACTCCTTACCTAACAGCTCCGTGGAAGTACCCTAAGCTCACGAACTGTTGGACTTCAATAAGCCAGCTCAGCACTTTCGGAAGGGTAATTTAGGATGGCCTTACCTCTCTTTCCATGAATGAATAACAATATAAATATAATGCCAGTTTTTTCTTTCTACCCACACTATGCCTAGGGAGGTGGACAGGCTTCCAAGGTAAAGGGAGTGTTTTTTGGCGTACAGATGAACCTCAGATTCAGAGTTTCCTCAGAGTATGCTCTAAAGAGAAATATTCAATTCGTTAGTGAAGCGAGTCAAAGGGGCAAGAAAGAAAGACTTGCATTCATACAGTAATGGCTCTAATTACCTCAGGAGTTCTCAAAGCACTTGACACCCAATGAAGTGTGGTCACTTTTGTAAAGTAGCAGACGACAGCCAATTTTAACACAATAAGGGTGCCCACACACATCAATGGAATAATGACTGCACCGCTTGTTTTTTTAGGCTTGGTTGATGAATAAATATTGGTCACGAGACAGGGAGGTGCTCTGCTGTTCTTCTTGCAAATGCTGTTATGGAGCTTTTGTGTCCACTTGGCGGAACAGACAAGACCTCAGTTTAATGTTGCATCTAAAAGACAACAACTCCCTCAATGCTGGCACTGAAGTGTCAGCCTAGATGTTGTGCTCAAGTCCCTGAAATGAACTGACAACTCTGTGACTCAGAGGCACGAGTCCTACCCACTGAGATGAAATTTGGCTCAAGTTCAGGGACTAGAAGGGCAAGTTTATTTTTCAGGATTGGCACCAAAAAGCATTTCTCTTGCACAAGTTTAACGTGAAGTGGAAGTAGGGTATTTCAATTAAAAATTCTCACTAGATGGATTGCAATTAAAAAATACAAAGGCAATATCACAATGACCTGGGTAGGTTCAGATATATTCTATGCAAAAGTATATTTGTGGTTGATTCTTAAGTGTCCTCCGAAATGGCCGAGCAAGCCACTCAGTTGTATTCAACTGCTACAAAACGCAAAGACAAACTCACCAACAAGACAGACACAGCAGAGGTGGCGGCACAGTGGTATACAGTCAGGAGGGAGTTGCCCTGGGAGTCCTCAATATAGTCTCTGGACCCCGTAAAGTCTCATGGCTTAAACAAGGGGCAAGGAAGCCTCCTGCTGATTACCACGTACCACCCACTATCAGCTGATGAATCAGTACTCCTCCAGGTTTAACACCATTTGAAAATGAAATGAAATGAAAATCGCTTATTGTCACGAGTAGGCTTCAATGAAGTTACTGTGAAAAGCCCCTAGTCGCCACATTCCGGCGCCTGTCCGGGGAGGCTGGTACGGGAATTGAACCGTGCTGCTGGCCTGCTTGGTCTGCTTTATAAGCCAGCGATTTAGCCTCGTGAGCTAAACCAGCCCCTGGTTGGAGGAAACACGGAGGATGGCATGGGCGCAAAATATACTCTGGATGGGGGACTTCAATGTCCATCAACAAGATTGGCTTTGTAGTACCACCACAGACCAAGCTGGCTTGGTCCGAAAGGACATAGCTGCTAGACTTGGACTGCAGCAGGTGGTGAATGAAGCAACAAGAGGGAAAAACATACTTAACCTCATCCTCACCAATCTGCCTGCTGCAGATGCATCTGTCCATGACAGTGTCGGTAGAAGTGACCACCACACGGTCCTTGTGGAGACAAAGTCCTATCTTCACATTGAGGATACCCTCCATCGTCATGTGTGGCACTACTACCGTGCTAAATGGATTAGACTTCGAACAGATCTGGCAACTCAAGACTAGGGATCCATGAGGTGCTGTGGGCCATCATCAGCAGCAGAATTGTACTCAACCACAATCAGCAACCTCATGGCCCGGCATATCCAGCACTCTACCATTACCACCAAGCCAGAGGGATCAACTCTGGTTCAATGAAGTGTGCAGGACAGCATGCCAGGAGCAGCTCCAGGCATTCCTAAAAATTAGGTATCAACCTGGTGAAGCTACAACACAGGACTATTTGTGTGACAAACAGCATAAGCTGCAATTAATAGACAGAGCTAAGCGATTCCACAATGAGCGCATCAGATCTAAGCTCTGCAGCCTTGCCACATCCAGCCATGAATGGTGGTGGACAATGAAAAACTCACTAGAGGAGGAATCCCTACAAATATTCTCATCCTCAATAATGGAGGAGCACTGCACATCTGTGCAAAAGACCAGGCTGAAGCATTTGCAACAATCTTCAGCTAGAAGTGCCGTGTGGATAATCCAGCTTGGTCTCCTCAGGAGGTCCCTAGCATCACAGATGTCACTTACTCAGCAATAGCCCGCTCACTGACGCTTAGTTTGGGTTCTGCCAGGGTCACTCAGCTCCTGACCCATTACACAATACAGCCTTGTTTCAAACATGGACAAAAGAGTTGAATGCCAGAGGTGAGGTGAGAGTGACTGTGACTGCTCTTGACAGCAAGGCAGCATTTGACGAAGTATGGCATCAAGGAGTCCTAGCTAAAATGGAGACAATGAGAATCAGAAGGAAAATTCTCCTCTGGTTGGAGTCATACCTGACACAAAGATGGTTGTGGTTGGTGGTCAATCATCTCAGCTCCAGGTCCTCACTGCAGGAGTTCTTCAGGTTAGTGTCCTAGGTTCAACCATCTTCAGCTGCTTTATCAATGACCTCCCGTCCTTCCATGATAAGGTCAGAAGTGGGGATGTTTGCAGAGGTGGGCAGCATGGTAGCATAGTGGTTAGCACTGTGGCTTCACAGCACCAGGGTCCTAGGTTTGATTCCCCGCTGGGTCACTGTCTGTGCGGAGTCTGTACGTTCTCCCCATGTCTGCGTGGGTTTCCTCCGGGTGCTCCGGTTTCCTCCCACAGTCCAAAGACGTGCAGTTTAGGTGGATTGGCTATGCTAAATTGCCCTTAGTGTTCAAAAAGGTTAGGATGGGTTATTGGGTTAGGGGATATGGTGGAAGTGAGGGCTTAAGTGGGTCGGTGCAGTCTCGATGGGCCGAATGGCCTCCTTCTCCACTGTATGAAATATGTCTATGACTACACAGTGTTCAGCACCATTCACGACTCCTCAGATAATGAAGCAGGCCATGTCCAAATGCAGCAAGACCTGGACAATATCCGAGCTTGGGCTGACAAGCGGCAAGTTACATTTGTGCAACACAAGTGCCAGGCATGACCATCTCCTACAAGAGAGGATCTATCCAACACCCTTGGACATTCAATAGCATTACCATTGCTGAACCCCCACAGTTAACATCCTAGGGGTTACCATTGATCAGAAAATTGACTGGACTAGCCATATTAATACTGTGGCTACCAGAGCAGGTCAAAGACTAGGAATCCTATGGCGTGTAACTTACCCCTGACCCCCCCAAAGTCTGTCCGCCATTTACAAGGCACTAGCCAGGAGTGTAATGGAATACTCTCTACTTGCATGGATGGGTGCAGTTCCAAACATTCAAGACGCTCAACACCATCCAGGATAAAGCAGCCCACTTGATTGCTACTTCTTCCTCAAACATTCAGTCCCTCTTCCACCGACGTGGCAGCCCTATGTACCATCTACAAGATGCATTGCAGGCAGTGGTGGACTGGGTCTAAAAATATTGGTTGCCAGGAGACAAAGGGGGCCCACCCACAACTACAATGCTATCATTTAATTTTCATAACGAATAAATAAAATTTTCAAAAAATACATATGGAAAAAAGGGTGCAATTAAAATTTTTGTGGAAAAAATGTGTATTTCTTAGTCATTACAGTGTACATGTACTGTACATATTACTGGCAGTAGATACCAAATGTAAATACAGAATGTTATAATTGAATTTTTAATTTTTTTAAATTTTAAGTAATTGGTTGATATTTTAAAATAGTTTACTGCACAATTTACACATTAACAGATAGTTCAAAAGCACAATAGAGCATTGCATGCAGTCCACTATATTAAGAGCAATCGTTTGTGTTCGCTAGATGATTGTGCAAATCTGCCAATAATTGCTTCTGCATCCAATTCATCTAACAATTCCTTTTCAATGGATAGCAACATGTATGATTCCAAATTCTCCTCAGACAGCGAATTTCTTAACCTTGTTTTTATGATCTTTAGCTTTGAAAATGTCCTCTCACATTGGACTTGAGTAACTGATAGTGTGCAGATGACTTTATAAAGTTCATAAAGGTTATCATATGCCTTGCCATGAAGTCTGTTGGATGCCAGAATTTTTAGTACACACGATGGGCAAGTGCTGCAAATTTTACAATTGTTGCAACTGGAATCCATATTCTCACCATCATTAAGCAATAGCTTTAATACATCAAAGTTTGAAGCAAAAGAAAACAATTCCAATATTACTTGATCTTTGCTGATTTGTGGAAACAGCTTAATAATACCTTCCAATGCTTCATCTTCAAGGCCCTTCTCTGCAATAGTTTTAAACTTTGCTGGGTCCAAGCAGGACAAATCTTTAGCCAACTGTTTGTGTTGTACAAAGCGTGATTCTAGTGACTGGACAATGCAATCCATTATTAGGTTAAACACATTTACTCAAAAATCAGCTAGAGAATCTGAGGAATTTCTTTCATCATCAATAAGCTCATCTGCCAATTATTTTCTTCTTCCACTGCCTCTTAACTGGCAATGCTGTTTCCAACGCATCAATTTCCAATGTTTGATTTTCACCCATATTCATCTGTGAAATCCTGTCATTACATTTATTTACAAATTCCAAAGCCTTGCTGTGAATGTTATCAAATGTTCTTGTCTGTTCCTTCAACTTTGTTGTAGCTGAATCTACCAAACTCCATGCAGTAAACATATCTAAACCACTTGTCTGTTGATAACGGGGTTGTAGTTTCAAATATATACAAGTAAATGCTGTCAATATGGTTTCAAACTTTAGAAGACTTTGAAGTAAAACATTTGCTTCATGTTTTGTTTTTGCATCAAACTTTTCTGAATCTTGTATCATTGATAAGCATGTCAATAGATTTACGAAAGTACTGGCAGCGGCATCATCAAAACGTCCAAATATAGTTGTTGCTGCATTGGATTTTCCTGACCATCTAGTCTCACCAATTAGCTTTAATCGTTTCATTTTTTCTTGACCTAGATGTTTTCCAACAACTTCTACCCATACAGCCATTCTCTTGTATGATGCTTTCACAAAAGTTGCTATATTTTGGAGCAAATTGAAAAAAGAAACTGCAGGCACAAAACATTTTGTTGTTTCAGTTATCACCAAATTCAAGACATGGGCATAGCACCATATATGAACATGTTGATCAGCCACATCAGCAATTTTACTTTGTAAACCATTATACTGGCCATGGTAGCTTGCAGCGCCATCTGTGCTATCAAATAAACATTTTTGGGGGTCAATTTTAAGATGCTGTAATGTTTCAATCAATAGATCAAAAAGTCCCTGTCCTGTACCATCGTTACTTGGCACAACTGAAAGTAGTCGCTCACAGATAATACCTTTAAGCACATACCGAATAATAATGCTAAACTGATTGATGGATGAATTATCTTGTGTTGAATCAACCTGAATAGAATAATATTTTGCTTGAGAAACTTCATGACTAATTCTTTCTTGTATCATATTCTTCATAATTTTGATTAACATGTTTATAGTTGTTTTACTCAGGTATGTAACAAGTCCACCACGGCCTTTACTTTGAGCCTTTCCTTGTTGCTCTAATCGTTTGATTCTTTGTTTAGACTTGTTTTGCACTGCAGAAACGTGAGCTGCCATAATGGGGTCATATTTTGCCATCAACTGCACTGTAGCTAAAAAATTGCCATGATTCAGAACCTCATTATCTAGAGTGTAGGCCGATTCATTTCTGTGACCTCGAAAAGGAAGTGCTTGCTTGCCTAACATCTTTATGATGTCTATAATCCTCATGACAATACTTCTCTGCTTCAATACTTCTTCTTTCCTTTTAATTAGTGATGCTGCAAAAAATTTATCTAAGGTAGTCACTAAAGCCACGTACAAACGTTGATGGATTACAAGTGTTGGGAAAATCAAATGCTAAGCAGTATGAACAATATAAGCATCTATTTTCTTTGTTATGTGTTAGCCATTTTCTTGGGACTGAGTCATTCATAATTTTCCTCTCATACAAACAAGCATCAAATGGCAGATCATCAAGTGGCTGAAGTGGATGTTCAGCAAAAAACTGTTTTAGCTTTGCTCGTGATGGATATTGGAAGATTCCAGTAATTGATCTTTCATTTTCTTGCGTAGGTTCATTTACAGGATGTGCTTCAGAAACCAAGTCATTTATGCTTGAAGGAATATCTGATTCCCTGTCACTAGTTGAAGCTATGTGTTCAGATGTTGCAACTACAGGCAGTACAGATACCGGAACAAGGAAGCCAGAAGAAATATTGGGCCTGGGTTGATTAGTAATGGATGCACTTGTATTTGTCTCTACATTCAAAGTAGCTCATCTCTGTTCTTGTAACTCGCATGTCATTGCATCATCACCATGAGCATTGTTTATTGCTTCTTGATTATTTGTTGCAGAACTGGATATTGATGTGGATTGTGCTTGTGGTATTGTAAACTCTGTAATAGGCCTGCATCGCTTGGCTGATTCCTTCCTTTCTGCTTCCTTTTGTTCTTTGCGTTTTAGTGACTTAGATTTATGCTTTTTCTTTTCCATGCTGGTAGGGGTAATATTCCTGAAATAAAAACTTAATTAAAAATAGCCCACATTGGGAAAAATGAATATTGATGATTGCAAGAATAACTTGAAGGAACGCCAGATAAACCCCTACTTGATAAAAAATATAAAATAACTTACTTACACTTCAATAGGCTATGTTCATTAGTCAATACTACTGTGGCCTATGCAGCTTCAGAAGAGGAGACAATCCACTGTCCAGTGTTCACACCAGCAAGCAACTGAAACAACTGTTGAAACTTAGAAGTTTGGTCCGACTATAGTAAGACATTAAGAATTGTCCCACGACCAAAGTTAACATGTCCAATTTGATACCAGTGTAGTGTTACAAGTCGCAACCCTTTGAGTTTACCGATCATGGCTTATCACTTCAATATCTTTGACCTCATGATTCACGGTCAAAGGTACCGCTTCTCTGTTTCAGTGACCTCATGACCCTATGTACTGCTTGATATCCTTTCAAGTTGCTGACCATCTCAAATCTCGAACTGTAACTTTATCATTAAATTCACACACTCTTGCTGAAAACGTGGATTTCCAACTATGTCCGACCCGGGTGAACCAGCCCCCCCCCCCCCCGCCCACTCCTTTTCACATCCGTTTAACACTGCTTTGTTCCTTCATACACTGAGTGATTATTTGTTTGCTTCTTTATTGCATTTGTATTTGGTATTGCTCTTTTTAAAAACAATTATATTTTATTAAGTTAGAATACAAATCTCAGGAAAGAAGTTGGAGATTTATTTTTCTAATTAATGATAATTTTTAAGGGCCCTTCAGAGATTCACGGGCCCCTTTTAGGCAGCATGGTAGCATGGTGGTTAGCATAAATGCTTCACAGCTCCAGGGTCCCAGGTTCAGTTCCCGGCTGGGTCACTGTCTGTGCGGAGTCTGCACGTCCTCCCCGTGTGTGCGTGGGTTTCCTTCGGGTGCTCCGGTTTCCTCGCACAGTCTAAAGATGTGCGGGTTAGGTGGATTGGCCATGCTAAATTGCCCGTAGTGTCCTAAAAAGTAAGGTTAAGGGGGGGGTTGTTGGGTTACGGGTGTAGGGTGGATACGTGGGTTTGAGTAGGGTGATCATTGCTCGGCACAACATTGAGGGCCGAAGGGCCTGTTCTGTGCTGTACTGTTCTATGTTCTATGTTCTTGGCTCTCCGGGCCCCGGACCGATGTACCGGCTGAACCAAGACTACTGCTTCTTTCCTTTGAAGTTGCCGACCATCTCAAATCACGAATTGTAACTTTATCTTTAAATTCACACACTCTTGCTGAAAACATGGAATTTCCTTAATTATGCCCGACCCGGGCCCCCCTATTCCACATCCTTCCACTACCTCCCCTGCTTCGTTCCTTTTCATGCACTGCTTATTTGTGTCCTGTTCTCTTTTTTTTCTTATTCCTTTTTATTACTAAAGCAGTTGTCTGTGTTTGTTTCTTTATTGCATTTTTATTTGATATAGGGGGCCCACTTCATCAGGGGCCCACTTGCCATCGGGCAAGCTGACACCCTGGCCAGTCCGCCACTGATTGCAGGAACATGCCAAGGTTCCTTAGGCAGCACCTTCCAAACTCACAACCACTACCATCTAGGAGAAGAGCATCCAGCGCCGGCCCTAGGGTTGCTGGCGCCCCGGGCAAGCTGAACTTCGGCGCCCTTCGGGGGGGGGGGGGGGGGGGGGGGGGGGGGTCGGGGGGGGGGGGGGGGATCGTGGGGGGGCCCGAGGGGGGGGGGGGTGGAGGGGGCCCGAGGGGGGGGGGGCGGAGGGGGCCCGAGTGAGCCCGAGGGGGGGGGGGGCGGAGTGACCACCGGCGAGCCTGGATCCATCCGCCATGTTTGTGCGGGGCGGCCTGAGGGAGGGCGGCCACCGCGCATGCGCTGGTTGGCACCGGCCCAACTGCGCATGCGCGGGACCCGAGTCTTTTACGCGGAGCCCCTAGCACATGGCGCCCCGGGCGACTGCCCGAATTGCCGGTGCCTTGAGCCGGCCCTGAGAGCAGCAGATACCTGGGAACCCCACCACCTGGAGGTCCGAGATCCGAAGTCCCCCCCCCACCCCACCCCACCCCAACCCCAACCCCACCCCCACCCCCAAGTCATTCACCACCCCGACTTGGAAATATATCACCATTCCTTCACTGTGGCCGGGTCAAATTCCTGGAACTCCCTTCCTGACAGCACAGTGGGTGTACCTACACCACATGGACTACAGTGGTTCAAGAAACCAGCTCACCATCACCTTCTTAAGGGATGGACAATAAATACTGGCCTAAGCAGTGACGTCCACATCTCATAAATGATTTTTTTTTTAAATTGCACTTTGGTCTCTCGTTTAATTCCCAACAGAGGGACAGTTTTAGTTGATTCATATAGAACACATTGAATAAGTGCGCATTTAAAAACTGTGGTGCATTAACATATCAAAACACATTTGAATGAAGAGAGGGTTGCACAACCAAGCAACAGTTATCCTTAGTATTTGAAATGAAATGAAAATCGCTTATTGTCACAAGTAGGCTTCAAATGAAGTTATTGCGAGAAGACCCTCGTCGTCTGTTTGGGGAGGCTGGTACGGGAAGCGATACCATTTTCACCCCACTCTGCAGCATGCGATAAGGGGGCGGGGGGGGGTGTGTCTAGGTAGCTTTGTGTCTCACAGTCCCCAAAAACCCCACCCACTCAGCAATTCCACCCCCCCCGCCAAAAAAGTTGCAACTAAAGGCAAAGCAATCAGAGAATTTAAAAAACCTACAAGTTGTGATTAATGCCTCTATATTTGCTACAACAGACTGCAAGGGTAATTGATTCCTGAAGACTCTAGAATAACCCCGGACGATTGGTATCTCCGGAGGCGTGCCAGCGTTTGAGCGCCAGCATTCGAGACAACACCAAGGGGCTGGTTTAGCTCACTGGGCTAAATAGCTGGCTTTTAAAGCAGACCAAGCAGGCCAGCAGCACGGTTCGATTCCCGTACCAGCCTCCCCGGACAGGCGCCGGGACGTGGCGACTAGGGGCTTTTCACAGTAACTTCATTGAAGCCTACTCGTGACAATGAGCGATTTTCATTTTCATTTCATTTAATTTCAAGTAACTCCTCACAAAATAATCACAGCAAAGGCTCCTTTTCCATTGCAGGGGTAGCGAGAGAGGTGCAGACCCTTTCCCCAATCCGCACAAAAACTCCTGATTCATGGCAAACAACACGCCTGGGGAAGAGAGAAAGAAAGGCTTCTGCAATAGGTGGAATGTAGTCCAGTCTTTCCCCTTCCTTCCTTCCTTTCCCCCTCCCAACGTAACATTATAAAATCAGTTTATGCGTTACTCGTGACGAGTCCCATTCATGACTAAGAGAGGGGTGTGATTGTTCCCTTATATAGATTGCGCGGGTGGAGCGAGAGAGAGAGTGAAGTGGATGAAACTGGAACAGACTAGATGCACATATATAATTATTTTTTTACAAAAAGGCCAAGCAATCCTTCCCCAACAGCAACAACAACAAAAAAAAAGACTGAAAAAACACCCGTCTGCATGTGTGGAATTGTGGCGGCTGCTACAATGTAGCGCGGTAAAAACCTGCGACTGAAAAATAACAAATGAACTCCCACCACACCATCAGTTGCATCATTCATGAGGTGACTTATGAAAAAAATACACATGTATTCGTCTTGCAATAGATGCAACATGTATTTCAGCATGTATTTCAGGTTTGGGAAATGGGTGTGTGGATTAAAACCTAACTCATAAATTGTAACTGGGAAGGTTTTTTAAAAAATTCTTTGGGGGGGGGGGGGGATGAAATGTTGGACCGGAACAATAAATTTATTTAGCAAAACGGGATATATTTTCTGAGGGGGGAAAAAAATGAGGGGTTTTGAATTGGCGGGGCTTTCGGTGGAGCTTCGTGTGTTTCCGTCCTTTTCCGGCTGACTACATGAAGATGGAATCTCCCAGTGAGAACTGGTTGCAACCGGTTGTTAGATTTTTTGTGTGAAGGGAAAAGACGAGCAGCAGCGAGGAGAGGGGAAAAAAAGCTACCCACAGTCAGTCCGGGAGGCACGGAGACGATTTTATTTAATAAACCATCCTGCTGCACTTTTTTCTTTTAAAAAACAGAGCTTTCAGATCCACAGGGAGGTTCAAGGAGAAGGGGCGAGAGACTCTTAAGTTTGTGCACATCTCTAAAAGATTAATTTATTTTCAACTCCAGCTTTGAGAGAGGAGAGGGGAGGAAACAGCACGCGTGACACCAGAGAAAGAATATCTTCTATGTTATCATCATCATTTATTGGTGCAACTGTTGCCAAGTGAACACTTCTTCTTACTACAGACCAAAGAGACTTCTTTCTATATTGCTCCAGAATTGGAGGGCAGCTTGATTTGTGTGTGGTGGTTTAAAACATTCTATTCCTCGTCCAGGATAAATTGTAACTCCATTCAGGACAATCTCCAGGAGAGATTTACAACCATTAGGTAAGTGGAGCTCTTGGCCCTCTAACGGGCAATGGGGTTTTATTTAAGGGGGAATGGGGCCTGTATTTTGGCACTCGACACGTTTAGGGGAGTGTCTTTCGTTTTCACTATCGTTTGTTTTGGAGGGAGGTTAATGCCCTCCGAGAAGCACGAGTTGTCTTTTTTAAAAAAATATTCTGTGTACATTATTTCACTGAGCAACTGCAGAGCGCTATTTTCACATTATTCTGGTGATAGCAGTTAAATCCTTTCCTCCCTTGACGAAAGAAAAAGGCTTAATTGAAATCCGCCTGTGTGCTGTACAACCAGTGTGGGTTTAAAATAAATGGTCTATTAACAATACAAAAAAATGAATGAGTAGTTTAAAACTCACCTTAATTTATATGTTTTTTTCCTCCATTTTTTGATAATCCTGCCTGCACCATGAAGTTGCAGCTACTACCTGCGATTAACCTATAAAGTGTATTAAGAAGTATTTTCTCTCTTTATCCACCCCCCACCACAAAAAAACTGGTTAGGGCAACTCTGTTACAGTCTTCGATTTGCTTAACCTTTGCACTTTTGTATTGCTCTTGGAGCCCTTACTACGGTTATACAAACTTTAATTTAATTACTGTTTGTGCATTGCATGCTCTTTGCAGACTAGTTATTTATGTAATGTAGTGTATGTCTCCTTGTTATAAAAAAAAACACAAAAACACAAGGAAATCTGTTTCCTGTTAGAATCCTGTCCTGAATTTGCTACTTTAAAAAAAGACAAATGCATAATCCAAGGAGGAAGGTGGAGATGAATGGTTCTGATTTATTTGCCCTTGTTTGTGTTGGTTTTTTAAAAAAAAAAGTTGATCTTTGTTTTGAGACTCGTGTTTTCTTTCCTCCCCCCATCGGGTGGGACTTGGATTGCGCGGTTTCCGTGACGCTCCTTGGAGCTATTGTGAAAACTCCTTTTAAAACCACGTTTTGAACATTACAGACAAGGCGTTCCAAACTCGGGGGTGGGGCTGGAGTTTCCGCCTTCCGGGCCCTTGTCTATTGGGTCTTTTATTTAAGAGTGCCTCCTTGTACACTGTCTCTGGCTGGCCCAGCAGCTGTCGGTCCCTCCAGTAGGTTGGATCACCCTCGCCCCAAAGTTGCGCAAGGAAGTCTTGAATTCAAATTCTTATTGGTGTGCAAGGCCACATTGCAGTGTCTGCACACGTGTAGCTAACTGGTTCTTGGCGATCCTGTGAGTTTGAAAACATTTCAAATGCAAACAGGCGTGGCAAATTCATTAAACTTATAGTGCTGCCCCGTTTACGGTTTAGTGTAACTGCATGCTGTAAATCGAATATTTTATAGTAGCTCCATACTCTTAAAATCAACATGAAAACAATCCAAGCCTTTAATGGCACCAGGCTCAAATAGTCGTTTTTGGACCGCGTGTGTATCAGTTACTGGGAGCACAGTTCAGTGTGAAACTGGTGTGGTCTGAATGGATGCAAAGGGGCCAGTCAAGTTGTTGAATTGCAGTTGTGCCTTGTGTTGAAAATTTCACATGTAAGCCAGGTAATCAAACACACTACATACAAACATGTAATGACACATTCGGGTTATTGGAATTACGAACAAGTACACTATTCTTACATTGCAGGCACTTGAGGTAGTGATACATTTTATCATAAAGTCCTTCATCGAGGACCCAAACCATGTAAGAAATAGGACTAAGCTGATGCTACTTCATTCTGCACCTTTTAAAGGGTTGAATTTAGTTCAACTTCTGGCATGCCTCAATTCTTAACGTGGTGGGGTCACCCAATTGTGGAATGTGCGCAAAGAATAAATAAAACATTTTGTAAACCACTTTGTTTCTAAGCCCCCCCCCCCCCGCGCCGCAAATGTACTCCAATATATTTCTGAAGTGCAGATGTGATTGAGAATAATGCCTGTGGGTTTAAAGGGTGTGCTGGTATTAACACTGGACTAGTAATCCAGAGACCCAGGATAGTGCTCTGGGGATTGCGGTTCAAATCCCATCATGGCAGATCGGGGAATTTGAGTTCAAATAAAAAATCAAAGGAACCCTTGTGGATTTGTCATTAAAAACCCATCTGGTTCCCCGGTCTGGTCCACATGTGGCTCCAATGACGTTGACACTTAAATGCCCGATGAGATGGCCCAGTGATACTGACATCTCATAAATTAACTTTTATTTCAATTAAGTGACAATTTAGCGTGGCCAATCCGCCTACTCTGCACATTTCTTTGGGTTGTGGGGGTGAGACCCACGCAGACACGGAGAGAATGTGCAAACTCCACACGGACGGTGACCCAGGGCCAGGATCAAATCGAGTCCTCAGTGCCTTGAGGCAGCAGTGCTAACCACTGTGCCGCCCTTGTTGTAAATTAATTTAACAAAGAAATTCCCATTGTGGCTGAGGTAGATTTTGGGTCTGCCTCCTAGC
This sequence comes from Scyliorhinus canicula, assembly GCF_902713615.1. Taxonomy (NCBI): domain Eukaryota; kingdom Metazoa; phylum Chordata; class Chondrichthyes; order Carcharhiniformes; family Scyliorhinidae; genus Scyliorhinus; species Scyliorhinus canicula. Next base: position 15,159,370 of record NC_052147.1, on the reverse strand, counting down.
CCAGCCTAAAGTGTAGAAGGCAGTGGTGAAACCATAATTCGCGCAGGAAACAGGATGAATGAACCAAGGACCTGCCTTCAAACAACACTCATGGGAATAGAATTGCTGTTAATGCAGGCAATGGTGGCAGCCGTTTTGCATACAATGAAAAAATGAAATGAAAATCGCTTATTGTCACGAGTAGGCTTCAATGAAGTTACTGTGAAAAGCCCCTAGTCGCCACATTCCGGAGGCTGGTACGGGAATCGAACCGCGCTGCTGGCCTGCTTTAAAAGCCAGCTATTTAGCCCAGTGAGCTAAACCAGCCCCTAGAGCGAGGTAGCACATGTGGCTAGCACTGTGGCTACACAGCGCCAGGGTCCCAGGTTCGATTCCCCGGTGGGTCACTGTCTGTGCGGAGTCTGCACGTTCTCCCCGTGTCTGCATGGGTTTCTTTCGGGTGCTCCGGTTTCCTCCCACAGTCCAAAGACATGCAGTTTAGGTGGATTGGCCGTGCTAAATTGCCCTTGGTGTCCAAAAAGGATAGGAGGGGTTATTGAGTTATGGGGATGGGGTGGAAATGAGGGCTTAAGTGGGTTGGTGCAGACTCGATGGGCAAAATGGCCTCCTTCTCCACTGTATGTTCTATGTATCATGCATCTATGATGTGACGAGACCTGTTTTTTGGTGTCGGCCATTGGAGAGCTAGCTGCTGGCTCGGTTGTTGGAAGAATTCCGAATGGAATTCAAATGGGGATTTACTGAAACTAGGCAGTAGAGCCAAAGCAAAATACTGCAGATGCTGGAATTCTGAACCAAAAACAGAAGATGCTGGAAAGACTCCGGTCCGGCAGCAGCTTTGGAGAGAGGAACCGAGTTAACACGAGTCTGCGTGACATCGCCCTGAAGAAGAATCAGGCAGACTCTAAACATTAGCTTTGTTTTTCTCTCTCTCTCCTTGTCTAAATAATGGCAGCTCCAACAATACAGGTAGTCCCTCAACTAAATATCAACTGGTGTTATGTGCTGCTGTCTTTAAAAAAATTTTTAAAAAAAGTACCCAATTATTTTTTCCAATTAAGGGGCAATTTAGTGTGGCCAATCCACCTACCCTGCACATTTTTGGGCTGTGGGGGTGAAACCCACGCAGGCACGGGGAGAATGTGCAAACTCCACACTAACAGTGACCTAGGGCCGGGATTCGAACCCGGGTCCTCAGCGCCGTAGGAAGCTGTGTGTGACCTTCCAGCTCTGTCAGCGGCAGAGTTCTGCGCATGTCGGTGTTGTCACTCAGCTGCTTCAGAAAATTGTTAGCAATAATGCTCAAGGTAATAAAAATAAAGCATATTGTCTTAAGTTGCTCCAAAAATTACCTGCAGTGGGTAATGGACTGGCAAGGACCATTACTTCATCTTTATTTGTTTTCCAGTCCAAATTGCTTTCTCCTGATTAAAGTGCAACCCAATTTTTAAAAATCTGTAATTATATTCGAGTGTTTGTTTTTCACAATTCAAGTGGATTTCAGATGCCCTTTTTTAAATTGTTTTACTGAAATATTGCATTTTGTTTGTTGGGAGTTTGAAAAAGGACTCGGTGACTTTTAGGCTGAAGAAAGTTACAGGTGCACGTTTTTTCCCTGTTCAGATTGACAGCCTGAGCTACGCTAGCAACAAAGCCTGAAAAATGAGTACTTGGTGAATAATCAAGACCCTCTTTAAATTATGCATGGTATTTCTAATTCCTCAAACAATATAATTGGGATTGCGGAATTGTGATACAAATTGAACCAATTAAAACCACTTGGGCCTTTCAGCCTTATTGGGCCATTTAAATGAAAAAATTAACACTTGTAACCAATGTTTTTAAGCCCAATTCGCCACTAAAAGAAATGGAACGCCAAGTTCTGCTGTTTTCGCTGCCGCTGCATGATAAACCCAGAAGTTTAATGTACTTATTATATTCCAAAAGGACAAAAGATAAATTGGACTACTGGTGGTGCAGTTTTGCGTGTGAGATATTGAACCAAAATTGCACCTGTCCACTCAACTGCGCCAAAAGATCTTGTGACGCTATTCAAAGATGACCAGGGGAGTTATCTGCAGTGCCTTGGTCAATTCTTATCCACCGGCATCCCTCAACTCCACTTTTGTCAGATTGCATGTAGTACTGGATGGAATGACCTCTAATCAAATATGGTATTGGGAAAACCAAAGCCTTTGTTTTATATATCACTTGATGGGATGTGGGTGTCCCTGGCAACAGCAGCATTTGTTTCCCATCCCTAATTGCCCTTGCTCTGAGTGACTTGCTAGGCCATTTTAGAGTGCGGAAGAATTGACCAGATTGTTGTGGGACTGGCGTCACGTGTAAGTAAAGTCACCATAGTCTCAGATGACCATGGGCTGTTTTCCCCTTTTTGAGGGTGAGAGCTGATGGGTGGTGATTTAACCTGAGGGCTAGCACACCTCAGGCAAAGGGCAAGGTTGAGAAGGCAGGGTCTTCATGAATAACCTCAACTGGTATGGGAATTGAACCTGTGCTGTTAACGCCTCTCCACATTCATGAACCAGCTGTCCAGCCAACTGAGTCACATGTAGTCCAGACGGGGTAAGGACGGCTGGACCTACAAATTGCTAGCCCAGTGATCTCCCCACAGGTCTTTGGTCCCCATGGCAAACTCTGTTCCCTATTCGCCAGTTCTATCACTCTCCCTGGCAAATGAGGCTGAACCATCCATTTGCCAACTCGATTTTGTGTTTGAGCCCCCAGATTAGCTTCCCAACCACAACCCCATCCACTAAGGACACCTAGTTCTATTTCTTCAACATCTCAAACTCCATCTCTCCCTCAGGTCATACACTTCTCAAACCCTTTGTTATCTCTTAACTATTCCCTTCTGCTCCTGGCTGACCTTCCATATTCTATCCTCCACTAACTTGAGGTTGTTCAAAATTCTGCGTGTTTTCAAACCCCTTCGTGGCCTTGCCCTTATTATCTCTACAATCCCATCCAAGAGCAACCCCCTCCCAAAATATTTGCACTCCTCCAATTCTAACCTCTTGTGTAGCCCTAATTTTAATCACTGCACCATTGGTGGCCATGGAGTGACTAGTGCACCTGAATTACCTCCCTGAACCTCTCCACTTCTTTTCCTTGGTTTGATCAAACCTTGGCTCACCTACCTTAATATGTCAGTATCAAATGTTCATAAGAATTAGGAGCAAGCGTCGGCCATTCTGTCCCTCAAAACTGCTCTACCATTCAATAATCTGATTGTGGCCTCAACTCTACTTCCCTGACTGCCCACTCCCCCATAACCCTTGACACCATTGTCAAATTTTAAAAAAAATCTGGCGCTAACTAGTTATCTTCGGCACATTCTCCCCATGTCTGCGTTGGTCTCACCCCCACACTCTAAATATGTGCAGGATAGGTGAATTGGCCACGCTAAATTGCCCCTTAATTAGAAAAAAAATTGAATGAGTTCTCTAAATTTATTTTTCAAAAATTATTCCGCCTACATTTCTTTATGGAGAAGAGAATTCCAAAGACTAATCACCCTCTTGGAGAAATTCCTCCTCATTTCCGTCTTCAATGGAAGACCTCATATTTTTAATCCATGCCCTCTAGTTCTCAATTCCCTCACGAGGGGAAATATCCTCAGGATCTACCCTGTCAAGCCCCCTCAGAATCTTTTCAATAAGATCACATCTCATTCTTCTAAACTCAGGCACAGCTTGCTCAACCTTCCCCAACACCTTCATCCCAAGAATGGGACTAGTGAGCTTTCTCTGAATAGGTTCCAATATTTTTCTTTAAAAATAAATTTAGTGTATCCAATTCAGTTTTTCCAATGAAGGGGCAATTTAGTGTGGCCAATCCACCTACCCTGCACGTCGTTGGGCTGTGGGGGCGAAACCCACGCAAACACGGGGAGAATGTGCAAACTCCACACGGACAGTGACCCAGAGGCGGGATCGAACCTGGGACCTCAGTGCCGTGATGCAGCAGGGCTAACCCACTGAGCCACCGTGCTGCCCTAATAGCTTCCAATATAACTGTATCCCTCCTTTTGAGTATTGAGACCAAAGGTGTACACTGCTCTCTAGGTGCTGTCTCACCAATGTCTGTACAGCTGTAGTAAGACTTCTCCACTTTTATACTCTGTTTCCCTGCCCCCCCCCCCCCTTGCAATTGAGACCAATATTCTGATTGCCTTTCTAATGTACCTTCATACAAGCTTTTTGTGATTTATTACAAAGATCTCCAGATTTCTCTGCCCCTCAGCTTTCTGCAATCTCTCTCCATTTATATAAGGTTCTGTTTTTCTGGTCTTGCTGCCAAAATGGGCAACCTGACATCTGCCAATTTTTTACCCCCTCATGGGTGCTTTTTAAAAATAAATTTAAAGCGCCCAATTCAAATTTTTTTTTTTCCAATGAAGGGGCAATTTAGTGTGGCCAATCCACCAACCCTGCACATCTTTGGGTTGTGGGGGTGAGACCCACGCAGACACCGGGAGAATGTGCAAATTCCACATGGACAGTGACCTGGGGCCGGGATCGAACCCGGGTCCTCGACGGTGAGAGGCAGCAGTGCTGTCCTTTAGGTGGTCTCTAAAAGGGGCTGGTTTAGCACAGGGCTAAATCGCTGGCTTTGAAAGCTGACCAAGGCAGGCCAGCAGCACGGTTCAATCCCCTCACCAGCCTCCCCAAACAGGTGCCGGAATGTGACGACTAGGGGCTTTTCACAGTAACTTCAGTTGAAGCCTACTTGTGACAATAAGCGATTTTCAAAGCCTGTTTCTTATGGGCGGCATGGTAGCACTGTGGTTAGCACTGTTGCTTCACAGCGCCAGGGTCCCAGGTTCGATTCCAGGCTTGGGTCACTGTCTGTGCGGAGTCTGCATGTTCTCCCAATGTCTGCATGGGTTTCCTCCGGGTGCTCCGTTTCCTCTCCCACAAGTCCCGAAAGATGTGCTCGTTAGGTGAATTGGACATTCTGAATTGTCCCTCAGTGTACCGAACAGACGCCGGAATGTGGCGACTAGGGGATTTTCACAGTAACTTCATTGCAGTGTTAATGTCGGCCTACTTGTGACACTAAAAAAGATTATTATTTTACAAGGTTTTGTTCCTCAGCTCTAATATCTCCTGTAATATTTGGTTGGCTTTGTGTCATCTTTTACAGAATTGCCAGTGAAGTGCCTTGGGATGTTTGACAATATTCAGGGTATATTAATAATGTGAGTTATTGTAGAGTAAAGGTGACCAGAAAATGAAGTATCATTACTTTGTGTTGTTGAGTCATCGTGGGCCATAACTTCCGATAGAGTGGCAATTGACTCCGATTGGCACTCTGCCAGATAGGATTGCCTGGATTTCCAGGCAAGCAATATCTGCCCGACCTCCAGACTTGGAGCCTGGTGAAATGTGTGTCGTGCAGCACATTCCCGAGGGCTACTTGATCGCAGGTACATTAGCCATGTCCCTAGGGGGGTTGGGGCAGTAGCATGTCGGTCAACAGTTGGGGGGAGATTTGGCATTTGGCTTGTTTGGGGGGGCGGGGGTTGGAGGAAAGTCCTGTTGGGGTGCCAGTAGGGGATGTACCCAGAAGCCCGTTTACTTTGTAATATTAGAACCATCCAAAATTTGCAATTAACATTGCTTTTTCAGAAGGTTCCCAGTGCAAGGCAATTGCTCTTCCAAGTTAGAACCAACTAACTCTAACTCGGAGTTGAAGACTTTTCCGAGGGTGCCTGACAGCAGGCTAGTTGCTCCAACCTTCCCAAGTGATTCCCATGGAGCTATTGTGGCAGCACTTCCACTGGAGACTGGAAGACCTGGGCCATTGACTGAAGCAATATATAACTGATGTGATCCTGTTTGGTAATGAATTAATTGGAATTCAATTACAATCTAACAATCACTGGAATAGAAAGTTGCAGTGTTGGATGAAGTTTTTTTTTCTTTGTATAAATTTATTGTAGCCAATTCATTTTCCTAATTAAGGGGCAATTTAGTGTGGTCAATCCACCTACCCTGCACATCTTTGGGTTGTGGGGGCGAAACCCACGCAAACACGGAGAATGTGCAAGCTACACTCGGACAGTGACCCAGAGCCGGGATCGAACCTGGGACCTCGGTGCCATGAGGCAGCAATGCTAACCACTGTGCTGCCCCCGTGTTGGATGAAGTTGATAAATAATGGGTTAAATAGTTTTTGAAATGTTTTGTTAAGAGGTGCACTATTTTCAAATTGGTTTGGTGGATTATGTACAGTGCAGAAGGAGACCATTCGGCCCACCGAGTCTGCACCAGCCCTCTGAAAGAGCACCCTACCTAGGCCCACTCCCTTTCCCTATGCCTGTAACCCTACCTAATCTGCATGCCTTTGGACACAAAGGGGCAATTTAGCATGGCAAATCCTCCTAACCGTCACATTTTGGAGGAAAGCCACTCGGACACAGGGCGAAAGTGCAAACTCCACAAAAGGCCGGAATTGGACCTGGGTCAGTTGGATTTTCTTTTCGTTTCTGAAAAATATTTTATTGAGGCATTTGTGCAACAAACACAATTACAGAACAAAACAAGCCAACAGGGCTGCAAATAACCAACTCGACTAAATGCCTAACACCCCACCAACCAGCCCCCCAGCTCCCATACCACCTCCATTTTAAACCCCTCCCTCCCCCAACATCTTAACTGTTCTCGAAGAAGTCGATGAATGGCTGCAACCTCCGGGCAACCCCTCCACAGACCCTCTCAAGGCGAACTAGCCTGAGAAACTCTGCCAGGTCACTCACCCACACCCCCAGTTTAGGGGGGCCCCCGAGTACCTCCATTCTAATAATATCTGTCTCTGGGCTACCAGGGAGGCAAAGGCCAAGACATCGGCCTCTCTCGCCCCCTGGACTCCCGGGTCTTCTGACACTCCGAAAAGCGCCGCTTTTGGCTCAAGACCACCTTTAGGACCTCCGACATAATGTCGACAAACCCCTGCCAGAATCCCCCAAGCTTTGGACATGCCCAAAACATGTGGACATGATTCGCGGGTCACCCGCACACCTCCCACACCCTCAAAAAACCCTGCTCATCCTGACCACAGTCATAAGTGCCCTGTGGACCACCTTAAACTGGATGAGGTTAAGCCTAGCACGCAACGACGATGCATTCACTCTCCTCCCACATCCCAGCCTTCAACTCTTCCCACTTGTGCTTCACTGCTCCCTCCCAATCCATCAACTACTTTTAAATTTCTGACACTTTTCCCTCCCCTACCCCTGTTCTTGATACCATCTTGTCCTGTAGCCCCTGGGGTGGCAGGTGAGGAAAGGACGGTACCTGCTTCCGGATAAAATCCCTCGCCTGCAAATACCGGAACCCATTCCCGGTGGCTCAGTTTGATTTTCATATGGTTTCATTTGTCAGCCTTTCAATGCTAAATGCTGTGAAATAAGTGTGAAATGTGCCCAAAATTTGACGGATTGCGTACACCAGTGACAAGTTGAATCTTTTTTCCTTAGCCAACCAATGCAGATGCCTCGGGTTTATAAGATTTGTAATTGAATTTGCCCACACATCCCAGTTCAACTTACTGGTAGTTAACCAGTGCAAATCATTGACACAAGGACTCCATACAACACTTGAGCAAAGTGTAAATTGTTTACTATTTACAAAGTTAACAATTAGGCAAGCAGCCATGTATTAACCAGTGCTACTTTATTTATGGGTTAACATCTATGATTACCATAAAACTATCTCAATGTTGACTAATGTGAATTACACAGAAGTAATTGGATGTGTACCATCAAAAAACATTACAGACACCGTGGTGACTGAATTATCATAGTATTGTAGAATTGGCTGAGCTTTGCTCAGTTATAAAGTTGTATTCACCACACAAGATTGTAGATTTACCATGGTTAAATTTGCACTATCCATTCAATGTATTGTCAGAACGTTGGGCCATCCCTTAGACATGACCATACAATATACAGCCTCCAGCTTTGTTGGTTGGCTGTTGTGACGTGGCCCACTCTAGCCTTGCCCTGGAACACCAGGGCCTCACCTCGGATGTGTGCAGGATGAGTAGAATTTCCTGGTCTGGTCTGTCTTGTTTTACCTCGTCCTAGCTTAACTGACCTCGCATTAAGTTTTTTCTTTAAGTTATTACTTAGCAGTTCAAGCACATTTTCTAATTTATTGCTGTTTCTTAAACCCTAGAATCTTGCAGGTTTTGCACTCACCGGGTTTTCTCTATTTTCGAGAACTTTCCACAGTTTTCTGAAATAATCATGTCAGAAATTATATAATTTATTTTACAACCGTCGAGCTTCTGTGATGTACACCTTTTGCTGTTTGTTTTGATTACTTAAATCGTGATTTTGAAAAACACTGGCATGATTTAATTAACCTTCCAAACGTCTTGTTTTCCACGTTCACCCATCTACATGGCTCTGCTTTGACTGGGTTAGTTCATTTTTATAGTTAAAGACTTTAATTAAGAACAGCTGTGCTAGAATGTATAAATCTTTTCACTGCGAAAGGATTTCGAAGAATCTACGCCTTGACCCCGAGATTTCTCAAGGCCGATATGTACAGCTTTTCGACACAAATGTTAATAATTGTATACCGTATAAAAGAGCACCTTCAAGGTGAATGGTATCAGGAAGGCAATGAGGAGGTGGTAAGAAAAAATTGATAAATGAAAGATCCCAACAGCAATCCGCGGATTGAGAGAGGGAACAATAAATGGTTTCTGTCCCAAAGATAATCGGCCAACTCCAGAGAAGATGGATACTTTGTTAAACTTGAAATATCTGTCATAGAGCATTTCAGAAAGAGATATTGGTAAACAATCGGGATGTCAATTCAATGTGAAGCTAAGATCGTTCTTGGATTGAAGTTCACAATGTCACTTTATTACTTGGGACTACGAGGAGGTTGTTATTGCTTGGAGTTCAAGAGCCAAGACTGATACAGGAGAGTTTAAGGTGCGATGCTGCAAAGAAGTGGCTCCTGTTTATTTAGCACGGGCCAGCATTCGCAAAGCTTCGTAATGCTTTGTATCTGAAATAATGCAATCCGGATAGGTTTGAGACTGCTTTGTGTTAGTGGTGGGAGCTGGTTTATCCCTTTTGCCATTTGTGGGTCCAGGCCATGGCGTTATGCATCAGGATATTGGAGAGTTGTGATGCTTTTCTCTGAAGCCAGATAAATAACAAGAATATACTGTATAGTGGGTAGCATGGCAGAAGTAAACATACGGCAGTGGTGTAGTCCACTTTAATTACATTCCTGTACTGTGTTTTTGCCTAGTTACAATCAACATCACCTTGATTGCAGGTCATAGGTTTTTAAAAATAAATTGAGAGTACCCAAATATTTTTTTCCCAATTAAGGGGCAATTTAGTGTGGTCAATCCAGCTACCCTGCACATCCCTGAGTTGTGGGGGTGAGACCAATGCAGACACGGGGAGAACATGCAAACTCCACACAGATGGTGAACCGGGATCGAACCCGGGTCCTCAGCGCTGTGAGGCAGTAATGCTAACCACTGCGCCACCATGTTGTTCAAGGAATTCCCTGATAGTTGAAGGTATTAAACGGATGCCAGGTTGTACTGAGCAGCATAGATCGTAAGATGCCAAAGTTGATCTGTTGTTAGATAACTTTGAGCTTTGGGCTGTGGTATAGTTTGGGAACTCCAATTGGTTTTTGGACCTTCGCCCTAGGGAAAGGGAGAATTGGACAATGTTTCTGTTGGTTGTGCAGGGCACTTCTGTTGGAAAGTAAGTGTGTGCTTGTATAAGTATTTGCATGTGTATATGTTTGTGTTAGAAAGGAGGAGAAAATCTATGGGCTACCAGCTGAGCCAACAGGGCATTCGCTGCTATTAACATTCAATATTAAAGAAACCAGTCCCCAGCATAAGTTTGCAAAAGTTGAAAAGGATGTTGCTAAGCACTAGAAGTCCTAATTGAAGTTTGGTCACATCTCGTAATGTAAGGAATCATGACCAAGTTGCGTGCTGCAGTGAGAACAACAACCACATGGGTTATGCTGGTGTTGATTTGAGGTATAAATGTTGCCTAGGGTGCCTGAATGGTGCCACAGATCTGTTATGCCCATTTAAGGGGGAGCACGGGGCTTCCATTTACTATCCTGTTTCAAGGAATGGCATCTCCAGCAGTGCCCTTCGTATTGTGTAAGAGTACCAATCTTTTATCTGATCAAACATCTGGAGTGGGCCCCTCGAGGAGAGTATGAAGAACTCTGACACTTGCAATGAAGGAATTTGTGCTTTTATCTCAACACTGTGTCTAGTTTATGACGGTCTTTTTAATGAAGTTTACTTTTTTTGTAGGTCTGATAGAATTCCTTGGAAAAAGATTGAGTGGCTGGTATTGATTTTTAAAATTTGGTAAGGTTACATGTAAACTTTTCTCAAAGGAAGTGAGAATTAAATTAAAGGTAGTTCTTCATTCACAATGTGGCAAGGCCAGCATTTATTGCCCGTAGCTGTCCTTAACAGAGTGGCTTGCTAGGCCACTTCAGAGGACATTGAAGAGTCAACCACATTGTTATTGGTCTTGAGTCATATGTAGGCCAAACCACGTAAGAGTGGTACATTTTCGAAACATAGAAAATAGGTGCAGGAGTAGGCCATTCGGCCCTTTAGCCTGCACCAGCATTCAATATGATCAGGTTAATCATGCAAATTCAGTATCCCACTCCTGCTTTCTCTCCATAACCAGCTCCCTCTTGAATATATCCCAACGAACAGCTTTCTGTGGTTGCTTAACAGATCCAGCATCCCAGGTCCGATTCCCGGCTTGAGTCACTGTCTGTGGGGAGTCTGCATATTCTTCCCGTGTCTCTGTGGGTTTCCTCCCACAGTCCAAAGATGTGCAGGTTAGGTGAATTGGCCATGGTAAATTGCCCTTCGGGTCCAAAAATGTTAGATGGGGTTACGGGGATAGGGTGGAAGCGTAAGGTGGTCTTTCCAAGAGCTGGTGCGGACTCGATGGGCCGAGTGGTCTCCTTCTGCACTATAAATTCTATGAATTTCACAAGTTACTGTCTGAGAGACTACGTTCTTCTTTATCTCAGTCCTGAATGGCTTGCCCCTTATTCTGAGGCTGTGACCTCTCGTTCTGGATGTCCCCAACGTTGGGAACATTCTTCCCGCATCCAGCCTGTCCAGTCCCTTCAGGATTTTTATGTTTCTATGAGAACACCTCCCAATCTTCTAAACTCCAGTGAGTACAAGCCCGGTTGATCCAGCCTTTCTTCATATGTCAGTCCTGCTATCCTGGGAATTAGTCTGGTGAACCTTAGCTGGGGATCCTCAATAGCAAGAATGTCCTTCCTCAAACTAGGAGACCAAAACTGCACACAATACTCAGTGTGGCCTCACCAAGGCCCTGTATAACTGCAGCAAGACATCCCTACTCCTATACCCAAATCCTCTCGCTATGAAAGCCAGCATGCCATTAGCTTTCCTCACCGCCTGCTGTAACTGCCAACCTTCTGTAAAGGATTTAGGTGAACCAATAGGTTTTTATGCCAGTCCTTTAGTTACATGATCACCATTGCTGATACTAGTTTCTTATTCCAAATTTATTTATTAACCAGGCTTAAATTCCTCAGCAGCTATTGTGGAATTTGAACGCTCCTCTCCTGATCTTTAGATAAGACCTTGTGATTGTTACAGGGGCCATAATCCACATACTACTGTTCGAAACTGACCGAGGAATGACTGAAGGAAAGAAGATCGAGGCTGATGGGAAGTTAGTCAAAATGGAAGCATACTTTTGTATTATTCCAATGGGCACGTCAGCGATATCTCCCAGTGGATCATTAACAGTGATATCAAGCGGCACTTACTCAGCAATAATCTGCTCACTGACGCTCGGTTTGTGTACAACCCAGGGTCACTCGCCTTCTTGCCCCATTACAGCCTTGGCTCAAACATGGGCAAAAGAGCTGAATTTCAGAAGTGAGGCAAGAGTGACGACTGCCCTTGACATCCAAGGCAGTAAGGCATCAAGAGGGTGGCGCAGTGGATTAGCCCTGCTGCCTCACAGCGCTTGAGGTCCCAGGTTTGATCCTGGCTCTGGGTCCCTGTCTGTATGGAGTTTGCGCACTCTCCCGTGATTGCATGGATTTCACCCCCACAACCCAAAGATGTGCAGGGTAGATGGATTGGCCATGCTAAATTGCCCCTTAATTAGAAAAAATGAATTGGGTACTCTAAATTTATATTAAAAACAAAGTAAGGCATCTAGGAGCCCTAACAAAACTGGAGACAATGGGAATTTGGTGGGAAACTCCCCACTGGTTGGAGTCATACCTGGCACAAACAAAGAGTGGTGAGCCATCTCAGTCCTGTGACATCGCTGCAGGAGTTTCTCAAGATAATGTCCCAGGCCCAACCATCTTCAGCTGCTTCATCAATGACCTTCTTTCCAACATATGGTCAGATGTGGGGATGCTCGCTGATGATTTCATAATGTTCAGCGTCTTTCTCAACTCTTCAGACACTGAAGTAATACATGTCTAAATGCAGCAAGACCTGGATAATATCCAGGCTTGTGCTGACTAGTGGAAAGTTACATTTGTGCCAGGCAATGACCATTTCCAATAAGAGAATCAAGCCATCATCCCATGACATTTAATAGCATTACCATTGCTGAATCCTCAACTATCAACATCCTGAGGTTTACCATTGACCATAAACTGGCCATATAAATACTGTGGCTACCAGAGCAGGTCAGAGGCTAGGAATCCCTCGGCGAGTAACTCACCTCCTGACTCCCCAAAGCCTGTCCACCATCTGCAACGCACAAGTCAGGAGTGTGATGGAATACTCTTCACTGGCCTGGATGAGGGCAGCAGCACCAACAACAAGCTTCACACCATCCAGGGCAAAGCAGCCTGTTTGATTGGCATCCCTTACACAAACTCCGTCCACCACTGTCCCATAGTAGCAGCAGTGTGATCCATCTACAAGATGCAATGTAGGAACTCACAAAGGCTCATAGAAAATAGAACCAGGAGGAGGCTATTCGGCCCTTCCGGCCTGCTCCACCATTCATTATGATCATTTAAAAAAAAAAAATTTAGAGTGCCCAATTATTTAATTTTTTCCAATTAAGGGGAAATTTAATGTGGCCAATCCACCTTGGGTTGTGGAGATGAAACTCACACAGACACGGGGAGTATGTGCAAACTCCTCCATTCATTATGATCATGGCTGATCATCAAATTCAATACCCTGATCCTGACTCCCCCTCTTTCTTCCCCCTCCTCCCCATATTCCTTGATCTCTTTAAACTCCTTATGTAGCACCTTCCAAATCCATTATCTAGATAAGGACAACGGCAGTAGATACGTGGGAACACCACCACCTGGAAGTTCTCTTTTCCACCCCCCCTCTTCAATTCAATCACGATCCTGACTTGGAAATATAAAGCCATTCTTCTACTGTCGCTGGGTCGAACTCCTTCCCTAACAGCACTGTAGGTGTACCTACATTTCCGGGACTACAGCGGATCAAGAAGGCAGCTCACCACCACCTTCTCAAGATGTGTTGTAACTTTTATTCCTGTAAAGTTAAATAATCTGGATTTGGGGATTGAGGGAAAATTTACTGTTTCAAATGGAGGGTTTGATAATTGTGGGCTCAAATTGTGAAAAGCTAAATCTGGAGCATAGGTGGGCAGATGAATGGCCAATACAGTTCAACTTCAGAAGTACTAAGCAAGATCAAAGACTTGGACCAGCAACGGTACTGTGATATTTATGTACATTCCTCCATTAAAAGTAGCAATATATATCATTGAGTATAAAAAGGCAAATAAAATTGCTGACTAGTCCAGCGTTTATTGCTCTTGACCTGCCACTGATCTATGAGAGACTGCTATACTTGAGCTTTGGTTGGGTGAATTTGGAATCCATATACTTAATGGCTGATATATGAGGATGTTAAGGGCCCTGGATGGTGGGAAGGGCTATTGGTGTTCCGCCTGCGTTTTGTATGGAAGATAAAATAAGCCAAGTTTGGGCACCAAATTACAGGAATTATAAAAATAATTGAAAAGTTGCTTGCCTGTTTACATGGGCACCTGTCAAGACTTGAGAGGTTGTTTCAGTTGCGAAGAGAGACTGGAAAGGTTAGGGTAGAAGTGTTAATAAAGCAAAGGTAGTTTTAAGGGATTTGTATTGATAAAAATTAAAAATAAGATATAGTTTAACATGGGTTTAATTTAATGTTTCTGTGCCTGGAAGGTTTATGGTTAGATTCATGCTGGGCATGGGTGTCTGTATGTGTGGAGGTTGGTTGGTTCCAACTGTGTTTCTGTTGTGCTTAGAGAAGGCCACTGCATGAAGAATAAATAAACTAGCAGTGGTTGCTCAGTAACTGAGGCCTTGTAAGGTTGAGAACTTTTTTCCTAATTTTAGCTGAATGTGTGGGCAGTTGGAGATAGGTAGTGAGAGGGAGGGCAGCTTTGCTAGAACCATTTGCTTTAGAAGGCTATCACTCTTAGCTTTGCTAGAAGAAAAACCATACCATGGATTAACAGGTGAAGTGCAGAGATCTGAAATTAAGGAAACTAGAGAAACAAAGAGAAGTTTCCAAGATATCGCAGATTAAAGGTACTCTAACAGAGCACTGTTCAGTAAAGATAGACTGAAATGAGAAGAAGCCGGAGACACCAGAGAGAAATCTGAATTATTTTTTTCAGGTTTGTGAGATTTTGCTAAACCTGTGGAATGAGAGTTGAAATAACTGCGGAAATTGATGACTGAATCTCGGAGTTTGTGTAAAAGCAGTTCAGACAAAGGAAAACTAAAAAGGGGGGGGGGGTCATATAAAATCCTGGACTGGATCCCCTGCTGAGTGAAATGGAAGCTTTGTTTGTAGTGGAGGCTTTGTTTAAAAGTGCAATTTGGAAAACCTGGGTTGGATTTCGGAATACAAACCGCTAAGGGAAAGCATTATTACAAGAGAAGATTTTTAAAGTGTGTTTTTGGGAGTGGAGTTTGAAAATTCTCATGTAACATGACCATCATCTGGGAGGAGACATCCACAAACATTCGCTTATGGTTCAGAGTGGAGAGTATATTCACCTGCAGTCCTATTTTGTGCTGAAAAGGGATTGGGACCATTGTAGATTAAGATGCACTTTGTAATCACTGTTAATCCTAAAACTTGTGTATAATTTAGTGGAATTTTTTGAGGACATTACCAGTGCAGTAGATAGCGGGGAGCCAATGGATGTGGTATATCTGGATTTCCATAAAGCCTTTGACAAGGTGCCACACAAAAGGTTGCTGCATAAGATAAAGATGCATGGCATTAAGGGTAAAGTAGTAGCATGGATAGAGGATTGGTTAATTAATAGAAAGCAAAGAGTGGGGATTAATGGGTGTTTCTCTGGTTGGCAATCAGTAGCTAGTAGTGTCCCTCAGGGATCAATGTTGGGCCCACAATTGTTCACAATTTACATAGATAATTTGGAGTTGGGGACCAAGGGCAATGTGTCCAAGTTTGCAGATGACACTAAGATGAGTGGTAAAGCGAAAAGTGCAGAGGATACTGGAAGTCTGCAGAGGGATTTGGATAGGTTAAGTGAATGGGCTAGGGTCTGGCAGATGGAATACAATGTTGACAAATGTGAGGTTATCCATTTTTGTAGGAATAACAGCAAACGGGATTATTATTTAAACGATAAAAGATTAAAGCATGCTGCTGTGCAGAGACACCTGGGTGTGCTAGTTCGTGAGTCACAGAAAGTTGGTTTACAGGTGCAACAGGTGATTAAGAAGGCAAATGGAATTTTGTCCTTCATTGCTAGAGGAATGGAGTTTAAGACTAGGGAGGTTATGCTGCAATTGTATAAGGTCACACCTGGAGTACTGTGATCAGTTTTGGTCTCCTTACTTGAGAAAGGACGTACTGGCACTGGAGGGTGTGCAGAGGAGATTCACTAGGTTAATCTCAGAGCTGAAGGAGTTGGATTACGAGGAGAGGTTGAGTAGACTGGGACTGTACTCGTTGGAATTTAGAAGGATGAAGGGTGATCTTATAGAAACGTTTTGGGCAGCATGGTAGCATTGTGGATAGCACAATTGCTTCAAAGCTCCAGGGTCCCAGGTTCGATTCCGGCTTGGGTCACTGTCTGTGCGGAGTCTGCACATCCTCCCCGTGTGTGTGTGGGTTTTGCTCCGGTTTCCTCCCACAGTCCAAAGATGTGCAGGTTAGGTGGATTGGCCATGATAAATTGCCCTTAGTGTCCAAAATTGCCCTTCGTGTTGGGTGGGGTTACTGGGTTATGGGGATAGGGTGGAGGTGTTAACCTTGGGTAGGGTGCTCTTTCCAGGAGCTGGTGCAGACTCGATGGGCTGAATGGCCTCCTTCTGCACTGTAAATTCTATGATATAAAATTATGAAGGGAATTGATAGGATAGATGTGGGCAGGTTGTTTCCACTGGCAGGTGAAAGCAGAACTAGGGGGCATAGCCTCAAAATAAGGGGATTAGTACTGAGTTTGGGAGGAACTTCTTCACCCAAAGGGTTGTGAATCTATGGAATTCCTTGCCCAGTGAAGCAGTTGAGGCTCCTTCATTAAATGTTTTTAAGGTAAAGATAGATAGTTTTTTGAAGAATAAAGGGATTAAGGGTTATGGTGTTCGGGCCGGAAAGTGGAGCGAGTCCACAAAAGATCAGCCATGATCTCGTTGAATGGTGGAGCAGGCTCGAGGGGCCAGATGACCTACTCCTGCTCCTAGTTCTTATGTTCTTATGTTATAATTGTTAAACTGACAGGAATAAAGGAGTAGTGTATCATTCAATTTTTTTCTTGTTAAAACTAATTAGCGGCCCCGTGACTCTTCCTCCATGTTCTATAAAACAAAAGTAAAATATATGGTCTTTTTTGAGCTAGGGTTCCATTCTGGGATCTTCATACCCAGGTATAACATCAACTGGGACCGTAACAGAAGGTAAATTTGTAACCTAATGTAGATCCTAAGGGTTATGAAGAATTATTGTGACCAATCAATGAGATGATAATGAGGGTAAAAAATTTAACATAATTCTTAAAGCAAAGTATCATCAGTTAACTGGTGCATTCTCCGTAGCAACACCTCTACGAATCCGAGTTCACTTGCCAGCCAATTGCCATTCCCAAGCAGTACCTATTGTTCTTCCCTTTACATTTGGTGTCCTTGCCAATTGACCAGATGACTGGAAGGAAAAATCTTCCAACACCGTGTCTTTTTTTCCCCCAGCAATGCTAAAAAAGAAGGCAACATTGGATTTTTTTTTAAAAAGGTAGTTATAATGGAATTCTTTGTCACAACTATTCTTAGAACCATAAAGTCCCTACAGTGCCAAAGGAAGCCATTCAGCCTATCGAGTCTATATCGACCTTCTGAAGGAGCATTCTACCTAGGCCCACACCCCCAATCTATCCCAGTAACCCCACCTAACCTTTTGGAAGGGACAATTTTGACACGGCCAATCCTCCTCACCTGCACATCTTTGGACTGTCGGAGGAAACCGGAGCACCCGGAGGAAAAGCACGGCCACACTTGGTGAACTCCACACTAGTCACCCACGGTCGGAATCTAGCCTGGGTCCCTGACGCGTAGCCACAGTGCACCCCTATTCTTGAAACTCGGTTCATGATTTCCTTGTAAGGGGCGGCACTGAGGCGTAGTGGTTAGCACTGCTGCATCACGGCACCGAGGGCCCGGGGCCACTGTCTGTGTGGAGTTTGCACATTCTCCCCGCGTCTGTGTGTGCCTCACCCCCACAACCCGAAGATGTACAGGGTAGGTGGATTGGTCACGCTAAGTTGCCCCTTAATTGGAAAAATGTAAATTTAGAAAAAGCAATTTCCTTGTAAGGGGGAATTAGTTGCCTATAAATAAAATAGTAACAGTAAAAGTGTTAGTTTACATGGGATAGAAAATGCCAGATAATTTATCTCATCATAACTCTGGCATTTTCTCCCCATGCAAACTAGTATCTTTTCCTGTACCTATTTTTATTCACAAGCATTCAATTCCCTCTTGCAAGGAAATTATTTTTTCAAAATTTTAATTTTCCTAATTAGGGGGCAATTTTGCATGGTCAATCCACTTACCCCGCGCATCTTTTGGGTTGTGGAGGTGAGACCCACGCAGACAGGGGGAATGGTACGGATAGTGACCCGGGTCTGTGATTGGACCTGTGTCCTCGGAGCCGTGAGGCGGCAGTGCTAACCACTGCGCCACCCGGAATTGTACTTTTGATGCAAATTGCCCCCATCCCTGTAGTGAAAATAATTAGGACTGGAATAATTTATCCTCCCTCTCTTGATGTAACATTCTAATCTAGGACACTGAACTGTGATAAAACTGAAACTGTTGCCTGCGATTGCATTTCTTGTTACTTAGTCACAGTTAGGTAATACCAAATTCTAAATGGAGGTTACCCTTCATGTAAAGCCAACCTGTCTGCTTGGAAAATGAGGACATTGATTTTCTGCTCTTGAAGCTGATGGCAACTTCATTAAAACGGGTTTCCGTTACAATTGGGATGTCTAATTTATTGCTACAATACATCCAAGGGGAGCTAAATATGTTGAGTTGCTAGTTCCTTGATTGTGAAGTTGAGCATAGTGTACCACTGGGACGTTCTCCCATTCCATTAATGTTTCAACTTTGAAAAGGTTTCCAGTTGGTCAAATTATACCCTCAAAAAGCAAAATGCCGCTGATGCTGGAAATCTGAAATAAAGACAGAAAACGCTGGAAAAACCCAGCAGGTCAGGCAGCATCTGTGGAGAGAGAAAGGAATTGATGTTTCGAACCCAATATGGCTCCTCTGCAGAGCAGTTACTGTTTTAATATAGGAAACGAATCACCGATTTTCGCTCCACAAACTCCCAGGAACAGCAGTGTGTTGCTGATTGAGGGGTGAATATTAGTCAGGACACCAATGATGATTCCCTCGCCTCCTTCAACATGGGATCTTTTACACCCACCTGAGCTCTGTGCTCTCTCCAGTACTGCAGAAGAGTTTGCTGTCTTTTACCAGCAATGCTCACAATAACATAGGTCTGGTAGCATCTGTGCTGACCTTTTCCTCAAAGGCACTATGCAACAGCAAGAAGTTCTTTCGTGTGAAATGGAGTATTAATTAATAAGTGAGAGACTCTGAAGATGGGGAAAGAAAGAGTCTGGGAATTTAATTCGTGACTGATCATAGCATGAGCAACTTTTAGAATCATAGAATCCCTACAGTACAGAAAGAGGCCATTCGGCCCATCAGGTTTGCACCAACCCTTTGAGAGACCACCCCACCTAGGCATAATCCCCCGTCCTGTGACCTTGCCCTAAGGGGCGATTGAGCATGTCCAATCCACCAAACCTGCACATCTTTGGCCTGTGCGAAGGTACCGGAGGAAACTCGTGAAGGGAGAAAGTGCAAACTCCACCCTGACTCTGTGAGGCAGCAGTGTTAACCACTGCCCCACCGTGCCGCCCCATTTTAATTGGGAAATTGTCATCGTTGAACATTCTGATCTATCCATTATACATGTGAGATCTTACTCTGTGTTGTCTGAAATATTTAAGATTGTTTGGATTTCATATTGTGTAATCCAACCAATTTAGTCCTTGGTTGTCTTTTAAAAAAATGTTTTACAGCAGGTTCTTTGTGTGAACCCAGTCATGGTTTCATTTAAATGTTACATTTGAATAAGTAAACATTGCCTGATAAGCCAGTGGCTTGGGAGGACACATTGCTTTCAATTGACACTCTCTGAAGTATTTTGTGTTGTTTTACACGTGACGCAATAGTTCAAATATAAGAGGGAAAAGTGCAGGAAAACACATCTGTGGAGAGAAAAACTGAGATTAATCTTTCAAGTACTGATAAAAGTCATTGACCTATTGGCAAGCTTTTGGGAAAACAACAATTTGGACAAGTGCCATTGCCTTGAGGGCTTGTATACCTGGATGAAGCATGATTGTTGTGAGAGGAGTTAATTATTTTTTTAAATATATATTCCCTGAAGAATGTTGGGTTTTATTTGTCCTGAAGTTGTTATGGCTTCCATGTTCTACATCTTCTGATGTGACATTTTAATGAAGGTTTCTTGTCTTAGTTTAAATTTTGTAGAAATACATGCATGGACAATGTTTGGACTGTCTTCTCCCTTCGAGACAAATGGGTTTACGGAAAGGGTGTTTGTCTTTCTAGGTGTGTATTGCTGCTGGTGTTTCTACACTCGCACTACTGGTTTGGAATTGGCGTTTCTCCCAGAAATGTCATTCCGTATTCCAAATACTACCCTGAATTAGCAGGAATAGTTCCCAAATCAGTCAAACTCTTTTATGAAATGATTTCTGCTGGCTGCACTCCTTTGATGCATCCAACCATACCTGCACAGTTAGAATGAAACTAGAGCTTCAAGAGGTCGTACCTATCTCGAAAAATTGAGATGAATGCAAAGATGCACTTAAGGGGAAGCCAGACAAACTCGAGAGGGAGAAAAGAATAAAAATGTAGACTGGGTTAGATGAAGAGGGCGGGAGGCCCATCTGGGGCATACACCAGTTGATTAAAAAGAGCCTGTTTCTGTACCGTATATACTATTTAATAGGTCACACCTAGCTGGTTGCTTCTGCTACATCTTTACTGACCCATGTCCCATTAAAAATCTTATGAACCTCTATAAGAGGTAATGATGGTGGATAAATTGCGACAAATGTATACCATTGTAAAACCTGGAGGAGCAGAAGAACTTGGGATTAGATATACAAATCTGTCAAAAAGGAGATTTTTACATAATTTAAAGTATTTTTGGATAATAGTTTTGTAAATTGGGGCATGGAATGCTTTTTTAATGTCCCAAGTTGCTTCACAAGAATAATCTCAAACAAAACTTGATACTGAGCCACACAAGACATTAAGACTGAGAGCTAGGTAATATTAAAGAGCATCTTAAAAGATGAACTGGTTGGAAAGTGGATTTTCATTTATGAAAAGAATGGAGTGATGGGACTTCTTAATGCAAAGTGCATTGTTGGCACTTGGAATCTCCCGCCAGGTACTGTAGTGATGGGGAATCCATTATAACTTTTGTTATTTAAAAAAAAAAGGGAAGCAGAAAAGGTGTGGAGTGGTGATGACACAAGAGGAATGAACGTGTTGCTTTGAATGATCTGGCAGAGACATAGTAGATCGAATAGCATCCTGAACTGTGAAATTGTAGAATTCCAATCTGGCTCTATATTGCAGGAAAATTTGTATTCATGTCAATATTCTAGAACATGATGAAACTCTAGTGATGTTCTCCCTTTTTTTTTGCATTATTAAAAATATCTTTCACAAAATGTGCACATTGCTGGCAAGGCGAGCGTTTGTTGCCCATCCCTAATTGCCCTTTGTGAAGGTGGTGTTGCATTCCGTGTTGCCCATCTGTTAGGATACCAGACCCCAGCTTTTGTTAGGATACCAGATGGGAACCTCAAACAATCTTTCTATTTGTAAACTGTGAGAAAGGACCAATCGGTATTTTTTTATGTTAAAGCAAACTTTAATTGAAATGCAGAATTTGCCACATTAATGTCAAAGAAAATAGCTTTACAATTACCAGTTAAACAGTTCTTAAACAAAAGGGGAGGGGGGACCTACTATCTACACCTGCCACTAATTCCAATTGAGCAAACCAATACAATTCAAATGCCACTTTGAAGTTAACATAACAGATTTACATGTGGTCTTCTTTGTTGATACTTTAGAGAGAGACCCTTTCAGAAGCAGATCCAGTACACTTATGTTTTACATAGAACATATAGTGCAGAAGGAGGCCATTCGGCCCATCGGGTCAGCACCGACCCACTCAAGCCCTCACTTCCACCCTATTCCCATAACCCCTCCTAACGTTTTTGGACACCAAGGGCAATTTAGCATGGCCAATCCATCTAACCTGCACATCTTCGGACTGTGGGAGGAAACCGGAGCACCCAGAGGAAACCCACGCAAACACTGGGAGAACGTGCAGACTCCGCACAGACAGTGACCCAGCGGGGAATCGAACCTGGGACCCTGGCGCTGTGAAGTCACAGGGCTATCCACTTGTGCTACCGTTTTGTCAGGCTCAAATCCTATCTGCTGTTCAACTTAAAATATTTTAGTGGACGGCAAAGCTACAAGAGAGCTGGCCTCTCTCGTTAATTGCGTTATCTGTATCCCACGGAGTTCCATGGTCTGCTTAGCTAGGACTAAATACCACTCCCATATAAACCATCTACACTCCAGGGAATCCGGATGCATGGGAACACCACTCCTACAAACCATACACCACCATGACTTGGAACTGTCTCAAAATTCCTGGACTGTGGCTGGATCAAGATCCTGGAGCTCTTCTTGCTAACAGCACTGGGGGTGTACCATGGACTGCAGCTGTTCAAGGTAGCAGCTCACCACCACCTTCTAGGTGTTCCGTCAGTAATTACCTCACATTTTACGTTGCCCTAACTACAGCTTTAGTAGACACATTGCATGTATGTATTTTAAACCAGGGTTTTAAATAACATTACTGCCACAAATATTAAATATAATACATACCAATTTCTACATTCATCACACATCCTTAATTGCCCTGGTGAGCTGCTGCCTTGAATTGCGGCAGTCCATGTTGCTCACCCTAATTACCCATGAAAAAGTGGTGCTTAGCGGCCATCTAGAACTGCTGCAGTCCATGTGGTGTAGGTACACCCATAGTGCTGTTGGAAGGGGAACCCCAGCATTTTGATCCGCCCACAGTGCGGAAATGTCAAGTTGTTCCAAGTCATGGTGTATGGTTTGGAGGGGTGGTGTTCCCATGCATCTGCTGCTCATGTCCTCCAGGTGGTAGAGGCCTTGGGTTTGGAAGGTGCCACCAAAGGGGTCTTGGTGAGTTACTGCAGTGCATCTTACAGATGATGCATGCTGGTACCACTCTGCATCGTTGTTGAAGGGAGCGAATTTTATTTTTTTAAAATTGAGTACCCAATTAATTTTTTCCAATTAAGGGGCAATTTAGCGTCCCCAATCCACCTACCCTGCACATCTTTGTGTTGTGGGGGTGAAACCCACGCAAACACGGGGAGAATGTGCAAACTCCACACGGACAGTGACCCAGAGCCAGGATCGAACCTGGGACCTCGGCGCCGTGAGGCACAGGGCTAGCCCACTGCGCCACCGTGCTGCCCGGGAGTGAAATTTTAAGGTGGTGGATCAAGCGGGTTGCTTTACCCTCGAGGGTGTTGATCTTCTTGGGTGTTGTAGAAGCTACATTCCTCAGGCAAGTGGAGAGTATTCCGTTGCACTCCTGACTTGTATCTTGTGGACAGGCTTTGGGGAGTGGGGAGATGAGTTACGCGCTGCCCAATTCCTAGCCTCTTGCCTGCTCTTTGCTCATCTGTTTGGACATACCGATCTACTTTTTAAAAAGAAAATAAATTGCAGGATAAGGCTTCCCAGCACAAGAGAGAGATTTTGGCTACCCAAATATTATGCATTGATTTTGTTTTTGTATTCGCCTCTAGTCAGAGGGGCTAGAATCAAGTTTGCTTGACTGCTTTTTAATACAGGAAAGAAGAGCACAGTGTTGCTCCCGATACCCAGATTTTTTAAACTTGATCCTGGAACCGCTGTTGGTAACTGCCACATTTGGAGATTGATTAATTGATATTTATTCTCACATGTACCGAAGTACAGTGAAAAGTATTTTTCTGCGGCCAAGGGAACATACACCGTATGTACATAGTAGACACAAGAATAATCGAGAGAGTACTTTGACAAATGTACATCAACAAATAGTGATTGGTTAGAGTGCAGAACAAGGGCCACCGCAAGTAATACATAAGCAAGATCAGTCCGAGGGAGAGTCGTTGAGGAGTCTGGTAGCTATGGGGAAGAAGCTGTTCCTATGTCTGGATGTGCAGGTCTTCTGACTTCTGTATCCTCTGCCTGATGGAAGGGTCTGGAAGAGGGCAACGCCTGGGTGTGAGCCTTCCTGAGGCAGTGGGAGGTGTAGATAGAATCAATGGGAGGGTGGCAAGCTTGTGTGATGCGTTGGGTTGAGTTTACTACACTCTGCAGTTTCTTACAATGTTGGGCAGAGCAGTTGCCATGCCAAGCTGTGATGCAGCCGGGCAGGATGCTCTCTATGGCACATTTATGGAAGCTTTCTTGACTGTTGCATCGACGTGAGTGGACCAGGACAGACTGTTGGTGATGGTGACCCCCAGGAATTTAAAGCTATCGACCATCTCCACTTCAGAGCCATTGATGTAGACCAGTGGTTCCCAACCTATTTTTGGCCATGCCCCACCTAATCACCTCTAAAATCCTGATTGCCCCCCCCCCCCCCCCCCCAATGTGGTGATATATAATTCTTATCATTTAAAAAGTGAACTCCGTTTCAGCTGAAGAAGCTTAAAACGCCAATACCTTGGTTTAAACAAGCTTCAAAAGAACATGGCATCCATGAAAAAGAAAAATGAAATAAACAAAAGACAGTTAAAGTTCTGAGCAAGAAATTACTAAAAAATTGTAAAAAAAAAAGAAAAAAACATTAAGTGGTATTAAAATAATAATAATAATGATAAATATGATAATAAAAGAGTATTCACAGGTAATAAAGAGAGAGAAAATTTCTATATTAGAATATTGAAATATTTGTGGATTGTCTCATACGAAAACAGCAAATAAAGTTTCAAAACATATAATAAAGAACTGAAATATTATACAACACAAACTAATTTGAATGGAAGCTTTTTCTGTAATACTTCGATCATTTTAATTACTGTACAATAAAGTAAAGGTACCTATCAAATGCAAAATACCATTTGAGCTCACCTCAAGATAATTAGAATAAAGTTAGTGAGACCCTTGTGCTTCATGCCTGCTGCAAAGAGATTTTATATTAGGCACTAATTTAGTCAGCTTCAGTCTCAAATCTCCTCGTTTAGTGATATCCGGTCGATTTCTTTTCTTCAGCAGCAAATCATTTACAGCACTAAAACACATTCAGCTAAATATGAAGATGGGAACGGTAACAACAGTTTTCTTGCAAATCTGGTTGAATTTGGGTATTTAGTTTCTGTCTCATCACAAAGCCATGCCATCGCTCCTTTTATGTTGAATAAAGTTTTAACTGACTCATCATTTTGTATTTCCGAGAGCTCTTCTTGGTACTGCATTGAAACATCAGATAGATCCACTAGCACTGGCTGCATCACCCATGTTGGAAAATCAATCTGTTTTAAATCAGAAAATCTTTCTTTCAAATCAGAGGCCAATATTTTCAGATGATCCACAATGACAAGTACAGCAGCATCAGTCGGCTCACATTTCTTTAGCCAATGAAACTGGTCAAAATTTTTGTCAGAAATATGTTTTTGGCATAACTCGATAAATGAAATAAAGCCAAATATCTTCGCCTTTGCATCAACAAGAGTTTTATTTGTTCCTTGAAGTTGTTTATTCAACACATTCAGTTTTTCAAAAATATCTGCTAAATAACTCTCAAACGCTTTTCCATCAACGGTTAGCAGGTGCTTCATTTCAGGCTTTTCACTTAAAAAGTCACTAAGCTCATCAAATAGTTCCAAGAATCTTTTCAAACAATTCCCCTTCGAAAGCCACCGTACCTCAGTGTGAAGTAAAAGTCTCACATGGTCTGCATTGTTATCTTCACAAAATTGCTTGAAAAGACGCTCACATTTGGCATTAGCTTTGATAGCATTGATAGATTTTATAACTTAGCAAAAGCTCTTTGAATCGCATTTCTAAATCCAATTCAATAAATAAGGTTCTCCCATGACCTCGCGTGCTTCGTGCGACGTGCATGAAGAGCGATGGCGCGGTGATTATGTAATAACTACACAATAAAGACCTTTTGTACCCAAAAAAAATTATTTACTCAAAATAACATCTGAAACATAAACTACATATGTTTACCTGATGGAAAATCCAAAAAAAAAAAAATCGAAAATTTGGACCCAGACCTCCTCAGTCGCGCTCAATTGCCCCCCCTAAAAATCAAATTCCCCCCTGTGGGGCGTACGCCCCACGTTGGGAACCACTGATGTAGACGGTTGTACACTTCCTGAAGTCGATGATCAGTTCCTTTTAAAGAGGTTGATTTCGGTACACCATGCAACCAAGTGATCTATCTCCCTTCTGTAGCCTGAGTCATCATCGTGCACGAGGGTAAGTGGGTGAACCATCCCTTGTCTACCTGAACCGTGGAACCCCCATTTGTGGGAGGGGTTGGTAGGTGATCGCTACTCTGCATTCTGGACCTAGAGCACTGCTGTGACTATTTGAGACCATTTTTTTCTAAAATAAAGAGGCAGAAAAATGCAGCACTTTTTTTATTACGTGGAAGAATAATACAAAAGGAGAGGGCGGAATAACTGAGAACCATTTCAAGTTGCTGTCTCACGTAGGTGGCTTTACAAAACTCCAAGACACAATTTACAATGACTGGGCTTCTGTGAGCACTTGTCCAAAACTTATTCACGTTTTCCAGCTGATTATAACATGTAGTTTATCTGCTCCAAATCTGATTTGAGAGATGGTGGCTACATTTTAATATTACAATAGAATACCATTGCAACTTGCAAATCGCAACACGAGTAATTAATCTAACCCAGATTAAGGTTTGTTTTCTCTATGCTCCATTGTTTTTCTTGGCTGTATCACATATTGGCTATAAACGTGACAACCTTGATACAGTGAGTCAGACGGTTGTGGGTACAAGTCCCATTACAAAAATGTGAGCATGTAATCCAGGTTGACAATTGAGTGCAGCACTCGATAAATGCTGCACTGTTGGATATTGATGGAACTGGGGCCTTGCCTGCCCCCCCCACCCTGCCTCAAATGGATATAAAAGACCCCACACCTCCCTTTTATGGAAGTTCTCTCTGACGTTCTGTTCAATATTTAATCCTCGACCACCATCATTAAAGAAGTGATCTGATCATTGCTACATTACTCCAGGTGGGTGGGGGCAGTGCTGCTCTGTTTCTTGACTTGGTGGAAGGAGGATTAGGTTCACCTGTCCCTGACCTTGTTGGTTGAGCACAGACGTGATTCCAGATGACCTGCTGGTGGTTTTTCAAGTAAGGCTGATTTCCAGTGTGACAAATGTATTATATTATAGGTGTTTGGTTCAGGTGATGACTAAAAGCCTGGATTAGTGTTTGACTGCTGCAGTCCTGTTTAAAATAATCTAGGTTTGAACTCTATTGAATTCAATCACTTATAATATAATCTTTATTGTCACAAGTAGGCTTACATTAACACTGCAATGAAGTTACTGTGAAAAGCCCCTAGATGCCACACTCCGGTGCCTGTTTGGGTACACAGAGGGAGAATTCAGAATGTCCAATTCACCTAACCGCACAGTCTTTCGGGACTTGTGGGAGGAAACCGGAGCACCCGGAGAAACCCTCGCAGACACGGGGCGAACG
This sequence comes from Scyliorhinus canicula, assembly GCF_902713615.1. Classification (NCBI taxonomy): domain Eukaryota; kingdom Metazoa; phylum Chordata; class Chondrichthyes; order Carcharhiniformes; family Scyliorhinidae; genus Scyliorhinus; species Scyliorhinus canicula. Next base: position 15,131,856 of record NC_052147.1, on the reverse strand, counting down.
TGCAGATTCCGCACAGACAATGACCCAAATCTGGAATCGAACCTGGGACCCTGATGCTGTGACGCAACAGTGCTACCCACTGTGCTACCGTGCTGCCCATAAACAAAATTAAACAAATTGAGGGATAAATTAAGAGGGGCCGCCCCTTAAAGGGGCGCTGCCCAAACAAACACAGAGAAAAGAACTCACCCCAAAATGTGATTAAAAGGTCTGCAAAGACCCTGTGGTGCCCACCTGACATGGAGGTGCCAGTGGGTGCTGCATGCTCCCTTTTCAGGGATACTGACCACAAATGATGCCACAGAAGAGAGGCAGTCAGGCTGGATGACTCTCTCAATCGCCCGCTGCCTGGAGCTGTTAATAAAAATCTTGGTTTGAAAGGAAGGGAGCCAGCGGTGCAATTAAACACCCGTTTTTAAAAAAAAAACCTGGGGCAATGGAACTTTGTTTTAATTAAGGGTATTCCCTGTGGAATTAATTAGATTTCAGCTTGGTACAGTGATGTTATTGCGGGATGGAGCTACGGCATCAAGCAATTTGTCGGATAACCTGGTCAGTGCAGGTTATACAACCAGAGTTTCTGCATGAGTCTGACGGGAGTCAGATCTTGTCTTAAAGCAGTGTCAAGAGATCTGTTTCTTTCTCAAGGAATATCTCTGTAAAGCAAGTATTCCTGAATTCCATTGGTAGTTACAGTGGATTGTGAGCTGAGATGTTTTTTCCCCTTTTTTATTTAAGTGGGAATAAAGGTGGCAATTAAGGGTTGTGTAGTATGTTGAAGGGATATTATTTAAGGGATAATTATAAGTTATTTTCTAGTGTGATAAAGATTTTAATACTGTTAGTAATAAAGTTTGTTTTAATAATACCATATCCCTATTTATTTGCCATCACACCCGGAGCAAAGTATTCTTTTCTCACAATCTTACAAAATTAAAATAAATAGTGAAGTTCCTGTCCAGTATTCTAGCCACTGTTGGGGTCTGGTCTGGGATCGTAATATCAGGGAACCTCCCCTAGTCAAGGATTTTTCTCCGGGCGCTCTGGTTTCCTCCCACAGTACAAAGATGTGCAGGTTAAGTGGATTGGCAGTGCTAAATTGCCCTCGCTGTCCAAAAAGGTTGGGTGGGGTGACTGGGTTATGGGGATAGGGTGGAGGTGTGGGCTTGGGTAGGGTGCTTTTTCCAAGGGCCGGTGCAGACTCAATGGCTCGATTGGCAGCCTCCTGCACTGTAAATTCTATGATTCTAAGGAAAAGCAAGACAAATGCGCTTCCCTCCGTCTTCCACCATCCCATCCTCCATACGTGCCATCATCGAAGGTCAAGTAACTTGTTAAAAATCTTGGTTCTATCTGCCTTAGTAACCACGGCAGTGTACTCAAGTTGTAAATATAGCATTGCCAAATACAAGTGGTGTTCCTCATACATGCTGATCTGGTCTGGAACTTTTGTTCTTTCTTAACCTGCATAATGTTCCTTGTTCGTGGTATGCTAATTATATTGTTCAAACGCACAAATGAAGGGCATTGTTTAATTAAGTACTTGGAGCGCTTATAGAACATAGAACAGTACAGCACAGAACAGGCCCTTCGGCCCTCAATGTTGTGCCGAGCCATGATCACCCTACTCAAACCCACGTATCCACCCTATACCCGTAGGGTATAAGAAGGCTTATTCCCGAATCGAATAATTTTTTTTATTTAATAATTTTTTTTATTTGTCCTCAGCAGGGCGCTAATCCTGAGGGTGGTAGGGGCGGAGTACTCGGCGATAGTCATATCAGACCATGCTCCGCATTCGGTGGACCTGGAGCTGGGGGAGGGGAAGGATCAACGCCCGCTGTGGAAGTTAGATGTGGGGCTTCTGTCGGAGGAGGAAGTATGTGGGCGGGTCCGTAGGAGTATAGAGGGGTATTTGGAAGCTAATGACAATGGGGAGGTGTAAGTTGGGGTGGTCTGGGAAGCGCTGAAGGCGGTGGTTAGAGGGAAGCTGATATTAGCTGATATCTATTAGGGCACAGAGGGAGAGGGGGGAGAAGGTTGAGAGGGAGAGGCTGGTGGAAGAAAGATAAGGGTTGACACGAGGTACGCGGATGTCCCAGAAGAGGGGCTTTTGAGGAAGCATTGTAGTCTCCAAGCAGAATTTGATAAATTGACCACCCGGAAGGTGGAGGCGCTGTGGAGGAGGGCGCAGGGTGTGGTATATGAGTACAGGGGGAAAACAAGTCTGATGCTGGCCCACCAGCTCCGGAAACTGGAGGCAGTGAGAGAGATAGGGGGAGTTAGAGGTGTAGGACGGAATCTGGTGCGGAGTGCAAGGGACATCAATGGGGTGTTCAGGTCCTTTTATGAGGAGCTGTACCAGTCGGTGCCCCCTGGGGAGGAGAGCAGGATGAACCGCTTTCTGGATAAGCTGGAGTTCCCGAGAGTGGGGGAGGAGCGGGTGGAGCGTCTGGGGGCTTCCTCTTCTTCTTCTTGTGCACGGCTTAGTTTAATTCAGCTAAAGGTGCTGTACAGGGTGCACATGACTGGGACCAGGCTGAGCCGGTTCTTTGGGGGTAAGGACAGGTGTGGGAGGTGTTCGGGAAGTTCAGCGAATCACACCCATGTGTTCCGGGCGTGTCCGGCGTTGGAGGGTTTTTCGAAGGGGGTGCCGGGGACCTTGTCCAGGGTGGTTGGTTCCAGGGTGGATCCGGGCTGGGGGCTCGCTACTTTTGGGGTGGCTTCGGAGCCGGGAGTGCAGGAGGCGAGAGAGGCCAGTATCCTGGCCTTTGCATCCCTAGTAGCCCGGCGCAGGATCCTTTTACAGTGGAGGGACGCGAGGCCCTCGAGCCCGGAATCCTGGATTAGTGACATGGCCGGGTTCATTAAACTGGAGAGGGTCAAGTTTGCCCTGAGGGGGTCGGTGCAGGGGTTCTTCCGGCGGTGGCAGCCCTTTCTTGACTTCCTGGCGGAGTGTTGGAGGCTGGTCAATTTCAGCAGCAACCCGGGGCGGGGGGGGACTTTGGCCCGGTTATGGGGCTTTGTTCTTAGGGTTCTATGTTTATTACTCTTTCTTGTTGTTAATTTATTGCTTTGTATTTGGTGGGGGGGTTTCTGTTTTTTCTTTTTGATTTCTTTGTTGGGATAAAATTTGTTGTTGAAAAATCTGAATAAAAGCTATTTTTAAAAAAAAATTAAGAATGGTTACTTTATTAATCTTATTGTCACGAGTAGGCTTCAATGAAGTTACTGTGAAAAGCCCCTAGTTGCCACATACCGGCGCCTGTTCGGGGAGGCTTGTACAGGAATTGGCGGGATTAATGGAGGAACCCTCCCAAACATGGAACACTTCCTGAGCTGGGGAGCCACCTGACATCGGAGCAGAGATCTAACATTGTATTCAATCCATGAGCGCACCCTTCAGATGCCCAAGGACAAGAGCCTTTGACAACCATGACATTGTGCTGTCACCAATGTCCTCGTGTTCAAGGCGGGCATCTGCCCAACTCTTCTGTACGGCTCAGAAACTTGGACTGCTTGTGGACCCCACCTCCAGGCCCTGGAGAGGCAGCATCAATGTTGCCTGAGACGGATTCTCCGCATCAGCTGGGAGGACGGGCATATTAACATTAGCGTTCCTGAAGGAATCAGGAGCACCAGCATCAAGGCCGTGATGATCTGAAACCAACTCTGCTGGCCCGACCACGCAAGAGTCCCAACTGCCGAAGCAAATCATCTTCCCCCAGCCCAAGGAAGGCTCCCAAACAAGAGGACAAAGGAAGTGCTTCAAAGACACCCTGAGGCTTGCCGGAAGAAATACAACAAAGATGTCAAAGGGAGACCCTTTCTCAGAAGAGACCTACTTGGAGGAACCTCTTGTTTAAAGGGACACAATTCTTTGTGGGCACCCGACGAGACCTGGAAAAGGAGCCGGAGAAAGGAATACCAACCATCTATAGTCCAAGGACCGATCCCACCTTCAGAAACATCTCCCTGTCGAAGATCTAGTCTTAGGATCAGGCTCACCAGCCATGCAAGGACACCCCGAACCCCTGACCAATGATCTGGAGTTTCTTAGGTGGACATTTGTCAGTTAGTGATCATCGAAGAAGGAACTCATTGGCTGTTTAATTAGATAATATTTGTTAATGGTTACTTTACTGGCGGACTCAAAAGAGAATGCTGCAACATTGAATGGATTAGTAAAAATCAGACACATGTAATGCTTCCTTGTGAACAAATAAATCTATTATCAAGAAAATTATTACGATGACCTCTCCTTGTATAGTTTCGTTCTTCAACTGGCTAGGGATTGGAATACCATTCACGGAGGCTGCTCCCTTCTGTCTAAACCTAAGCCTGTAGAGCAGAAAAAGAAGAGAAATGCAATTTTATAGCCTCTTGGATTCCCAATGTCAATGAAGTACTTCTGAGGTGTAGTGATGTTGTACATTACATAGAACAGTACAGCACAGAACAGGCCCTTCGGCCCTCGATGTTGTGCCGAGCAATGATCACCCTACTCAAACCCACGTATCCACCCTATACCCATAACCGAACAACCCCCCCCCTTAACCTTACTATTAGGACACTACGGGCAATTTAGCATGACCAATCCACCTAACCCGCACATCTTTGGACTGTGGGAGGAAACCGGAGCACCCGGAGGAAACCCACGCACACACGGGGAGGACGTGCAGACTCCACACAGACAGTGACCCAGCCGGGAATCGAACCTGGGACCCTGGAGCTGTGAAGCATTTATGCTAACCACCATGCTACCGTGCTGCCTGAAATAAGAGGGGATAAAGTGAGGTAATGGTGAGGCAGCGAGGGAAAAGGAGAAATAGTATCTTAGTTGGGCAGCTTTGCACTGTTGTCTGATCGGTTTCTTTTAACTTTTTTATTTTGTAGGACCCCATGCCAACAATTATGACAACCGACCATCCTGCACGTCAGCTTCTGGACTTCAATCAGAAGCTCGACATTAATCTGCTGGATAATGTTGTAAATTGCTTGTATCATGGAGAGGGCCCACAGGTAAGAGTAACCACACCCTTGGGTGACCAGAGTGGTGATCTTTCTCTTGGCACTTGACTTTGGCTTTCAAAGATATAAATGTACTCCCCTAAATTCTGTGCTTTTCTATTTCCTCCCCCCAGCAACGAATGGCACAAGAAATATTAACTCATTTAAAAGAGCATCCAGATGCTTGGACCAGGGTAGATACCATTCTAGAATTTTCTCAGAACATGAATACGAAGGTAAGTAAGAAAGTGCAAACTGTATTGGCTACAAAACCTTCTAAAGGGAAAGCAAAAGATACCCTGTTAACATTTTTGGTCGGTTTTTTTTTGTGGGGGGGGAATAGCTCAACACCTCACTGCTGCTTTTGCAAGTGACAACTTTTGAAGGATGTAAGCGGGAATGCTGAGGTGAACTGCTAAACGACAGCCGAAAGTAGGGTTGCTAAAACGGCCAACAGATGCAGCGGATTGCTTGATAAATCCTTGCACTGTTGCCCAGTTATGTTATGACTGTTGGTTTAAAAAGTTCTATTACAGTTTCCAGCTGTAACGCTTCAACCATATATTTCCGTGGGAATATTTGGGGGGGGGGGGGGGGGGTGTTGTGTAAGGATCTTCAATCTAGGAACGGCAGGGGTAGCCCGATGGATGATTTTATCGCATCTCTCTCTCTCTCTCTCTCTGGAATCGCTTGATTTTATCGCTTCTCTCTCTCTCTCTCTCTCTCTCTCTCTCTGGAATCACTTGTCCAGCACTTTGATAAACAGAGTGCCAATGTCAAGAGTCTAAAGGTGGCTAAGGAATGGGCTGCCTTGTAACAAGAAGATGGCGAGCATCTGTTTGTCCTCTTTAACTTGTCAAAATATTTTACAAGTTAAAATATTTAACTTGTTAAATATTTAAGTTTACAATTATATTGTAACTTAACCTTTCACCCCCTTGCTTATCAAGACACCGGGGGTGGGTGTGGGGATGTGGGTTGCTGTTACGAATTAGGGGTAGATCACTAATCGCAAGATCACGGCTGATCTCATTGTATGCTTGGAACATGGCTGTCGGCATGGACAACTATTGCTGGGATGTCTTTGTGAAAGTTCTTGCCCAAGCAGCTTGGAATAGTAGAGATAAGTCGGGAAGGAAGAGAGGAGAAACGTGACCTTGTCTTGCACAGTCTGTTGATACACTGTAGTAATTTAGCTTGTGTGTTAAAAGCTTAACTGAGAAATTCCCCTCCAGTCACTCTTCTTTGATCACCTTCTGAATGATCGTAATTCTATCTCCCCACCAGTGGCAGCATTGAACTGATGCTACCACTTGGCGCGTGATCTGTTCAGAGATAGCTATTCAGGTTGACCTGCATTTTGGGGGGTAGATGGGTTGTGGATCAAAAGTGAGGCTGTTAGTTTTTGCATGGGATGTGGGCGTCGCTGGCTGGGCCAGCATTTGTTGCCCATCCCTAATTGCCCTTGAACTGAGTGGCTGGCTCAGCCATTTCCGAGGCCATTTGAGTCAACCACATTGATGTGGGTCTGGAGTCACATGTAAGGATGCAGATTTGGACCATAAGATGTAAGAGCAGAAGAAGGCCTTTCGGTTCATTGGGTCTGCTCTGCCGTTCAACTGAGATCATGTCTGTAATTATCCTCAACTCCACTTTCCCATCATACCCTTATAACCCTTGATTCCCTTACCGATTTAAAACATTTAAAAAAAAATCTTGTCAATCTCGGCCTTGAACATAACAACCCAGCCTCTAAAGTAAAGTATACCACAGATTCACTACCCTCAGAGCAGAAATTCCCCCTGCTCTCTGTCTTAACTGGGTAACCCTATAATCTTTGATTTATGCCCCTCTGTTTCATAGAATTTGCAGTGCAGAAGGAGGCCATTTGGCCCATCGAGTCTGCACCGGCTCTTGGAAAGAGCACCCTACCCAAGGTCAACACCTCCACCCTATCCCCATAACCCAGTAACCCCACCCAATACTAAGGGCAATTTTGGACACTAAGGGCAATTTATCATGGCCAATCCACCTAACCTGCACATCTTTGGACTGTGGGAGGAAACCGGAGCACCCGGAGGAAACCCATGCATACACGGGGAGGATGTGCAGACTCCGCACAGAGTGACCCAAGCTGGAATCAAACCTGGGACCCTGGAGCTGTGCAGCAATTGTGCTATCCACATTGCTACCGTGCTACCAATGCTCTGGTCCTGGACTCTCCCACAACATCCTCTCCGCATTCACCTTGAGAATCCTATATGCCTCAATAAGGTCACCTCTCATTCTTCTATTCGTTTCCTTCCCTAAAAGACATTTAAAGTGACTCTGATATTTTAAAATCTCTTTCTCAGTACTACGCCTTGCAGATACTAGAAAATGTGATCAAAACCCGTTGGAAAATACTTCCAAGAAACCAATGTGAAGGTGAGTTGTGCAGTTTTCCCAATTATTTTCCAGGAATTCTTTATTTTAAAAAACCGCTCTTCAATATTTCCCACCCTTTTTTTTTCATTTCAGGAATAAAAAAATATGTTGTTGGTTTAATCATTAAAACATCTTCAGAGACCTTGGAGGTAAAGTAAATATTATTTCCCATTTCTTGTATTATTCAGTGTGTTATTTATGCTAATTTATTCTTAAATCTCTAATCTTGGATTTTTTTACGGTTCCCCATCACTCCCGTCTGATCCTTGCCGTTTCCATTGCTTTCACGATATGGTTACCAAGTGCTGAGCACACGGCAGGCCATAGAACCAGGGGTGCACCACAATCTTAACTGGATCCTTTCCTTGTCTGTCATTCACATCCATGTTTGGGGTAAGAGAGGCAGCACGGTGGCACAGTGGGTTAGCCCAGTTGCCTCACGGCGCCGAGGTCCCAGGTTCAAAGCCCGGCTCTGGGTCACTGTCCATGTTTAGTTTGCACATTCTCCCTGTGTTTACGTGGGTTTCGCCCCCACAACCCAAAGATGTGCAGGCTAGGTAGATTGGCCATGCTAAATTGCCCCTTAATTGGAAAAAATGAATTGGGTGCTCTAAATTTTTTTTTTTTTAAATGTTTGGGGCAAGAGCTCTTGTTAATCTGGCTCAGAATGGAAGTAATTTTGCCGTTAATGGCAAAACATACTGGAATGTATGTTTAAATTTAAAATGAGTACGGTGGCCAAATAGGCTTGTTTGCAGGCGATATTTAACGTGTTTCTACCTTTTCTTTATTTTTCTAGAAAGATAAAGTTTATCTTGGAAAACTGAATATGATTCTTGTCCAGGTTGGTAAAGTGTTATATTGCAAACTACAAGTGTGCAGGTTTGGTGGATCTCGCGTTGACCGCGTTTTGGGGAGATTGGGTTGAGATGTTGCTGTGGTATGTTTAACGTCGGGACAGGGCTGCCTGGTTTCCCCTTTGTCCCTCCTGGGTGATGCTCCTGTGACTGAGCAGGGTCAGTTTTGGCCAGAGCAGGATCCGTTTTGACCAGCTGCCTTAATGGTGAGCAAACGATGTGGTGTGGATACTTCATGAACCTGCATTCCCTTGTTTGGAATATGAGAGAAAGGTTTGGCTTCTATTAACGTTGGGCCCCCCCTAATTGTTGCCTTCCTGTGGGTGAAGAGATTGCCATCTCTCCCTACATCTTGGGTGCGAAACTCTGCTGGTATCATAAATATAAAAACCTGTGAGTATGCTCTCCAATTGATTTAGTCATGGCACTCTTCAATGTGAGGAGGAGCCATAACCAAATATCCATATTTCTGGCCTGTGTTGAATTTGATCGGTATCTGTTGGCTTTGGTGGTGATGCTACAATTTACCTGTATGAGGTCTAAACACCTGGAGATCTCCCTCCTCGTGGCTGTACAATGAGCTTCGCTTCTGGAATGTGTCGTGATGCAATGTCACTCAGCTTGCTTAAGCATCGAGATATCATACTGATCTGAATGTACTTGTGCTAATTCTATACCGGAGATTTCGACAGGTAATTCTGTAAATGTTGGCACCCTTTTAATGCTGCAGGATGGTTTCCATCACATCATGTCCAAGTTTGGATTACATGCGTGTGAGCTTACACACGGGTGCGATGCTCATCCAATCTCCAAGCGGCAATTTTTCACCAGGGTCCGCTTCAGGCGGTCTGCAGTTGCGCAGCCACTTCTACTGGTCCACATGAGGCCACTCCACCTGTCTGCCTCGAGTGGCCCTCTTAAGTAGGCTGGACTTTGGGACATGAAAATTAACATGGGCATGTGCTTGTTTTTTCATGTTCTGGGATGGGGGAGGTGTTGTGGGTCAGACCCACAGAGCGCCATAGCAACAGCCTACACCCCATCAAACACCACAGGTGATGCAAGTGAAATTCATGTAGTCGGCACAGCAAATGCTTTGCCACATCTTTGGGTTGTTGTGGGGTTGAGACCCACGCAGTCACGGAGAGAATGTGCAAACTCCACACGGTCAGTGACCCGGGGCCAGGATCTAACTCGGTGCTGTGAGGCGGCAGTGCTAACCACTGTGCCACCGTGCTGCCCTCGCCACCTGATTTCTGTTTTTGGCCAAATGTAAGCTTGTAAAAGTGATGAATGGATAGCCGGCACGGTGGCGCAGTGGTTATCACTGTTGCCTCACGCCGCTGAGGACCCGGGTTTGATCCCGGCCCTGGGTCACTGTCTGCGTGGAGTTTGCACATTCTCCCGGTGTCCGAGTGGGTTTCACCCCCACAACCCAAAGATGTGCAGGTTAGGTAAATTGGCCACGCTAAATTGCCCCTTAATAGGGAAAAAAAAGAAAAGAATTGGTTGCATTAAATTTATTTTTTAAAAGTGATGAATGGATAAATGGAATATGGAATTCCTGGAAATATCACTGGGCGGTATGGGCGAATGTGGAATTTTTTGGGGGATTTTAATTTAACCTAATTCCTTTTTTCTTTAAAAATTGCAGATACTTAAACACGAATGGCCCAAAAACTGGCCCACATTCATAAGTGATATAGTAGGAGCCAGCAAAACCAGTGAATCACTGTGCCAGAACAACATGGTCATTTTAAAACTGCTCAGCGAAGAGGTGTTTGATTTCTCCAGCGGGCAGATGACGCAGGTGAAAGCCAAGCATTTGAAAGACAGGTTTGTGCTCCGAGTCGAATATTCCCAAGGTTTCTCCCTCCCCCAGCTGAAAGTGGCAGCTCGGGTTGGGAGGCTGGTCCTCTGCCAGTGTCCTGTATCTTTCCTCGTGCCGTCAGTCGTTCCTCTGCTGCCGGCTGTTTTGATTGTGGGTGGAAACATAACCAGGACTAGCGATCTGGCCTGGCCAGAGTGGAGCAGGATTTATACCCTGCCTGAAAGGGTGATGGAAGCAGATGCCGTAGTTGATATTTGGAAGGCAATTAATTATGTACTTGGAGGAAAACTGTGCAACACCGTGCTTGAATAAAAAGCAGTGGGGCTAATTAGACAACTTTCAAAATACCAGTTATGGATGGATAGTCTTACGAGGAAAGGTTGAAGAGGTTCGGGTTTGTATCCAATGGAGTTTAGAAGAGTAAGAGGTGACTTGATCAAAGCCTATTACGGTCCTGAGGGGTATTGACGGAGTGGATGTGGAGAGGATGTTTCATCTTGTGGGAGATTTGAGAACCAGGGGGTCACTGTTTAAAAATAAGGGGTCGCTCACTTTAAGACTTGAGATGAGGAGCAATGTTTTCTCTTTTGAAAGTGGTGAGTCGCTCGGGAACTCTCTTCCTCCAGTATTGTCCAATAAAAGCAAAATGCTGCAGATGCTGGAAATCCGAGACAAAGACATAAAATGGTGGAGCAGGTCTGGCAGCATCTGTGGAGAGGGAAACACAGTTAACATTTCGAGCCTGTATGACCCTTTGACAGAACTGATGAGGGATAGAAATGCGATCAATTATGTAGTTGGAGGGGCAGAATGGAAAGTTAGCGACCGGTTGGAGCTAAGGAGAAATTGACAAAGATGTCATGGGCATGAGACGAAGTGGCTGTTAATGGTGCCAATAGGGACTGAAGAATGTTATTCGTACAAAGGTTGGGTAGCAAAATGTGTTGTGAGAAGAACAGAGGTCCGTGCTCGAGTGAGAGCAAAATTGAATGGCGAGAGACAGTAGTGGCCCTGTGGGGGAGGGATGGGGTTGTGTTGAGACAAGCCAGGGAAACCGAACAGGTCTGTCTCCCTGTCTAACCATGGACCAGCGTAAATCTGTATGTGTATGGATAGTGGCCGTTGGAAGTCCCGAGACCAACAATTGGGAATGTGAACTTTGGGTGTGCTTTATTTCGAGTTCATCCCTCTGGACTCGGAGTGCCTGTGCCTGGGTTTTGCCAAGTAATGGAGGAAAGTCTTGTCTCCCCGTACCACCAGAATCGGTAAGCAAAAACCATGGCCGGGATTTACCCACCATGTGTTTCATGGCGGTGGGAGGTGGCCTGCCATTAGCCGGTGGTGGGAACTTCTGGTCCTGCCATTTTCAATGGGGCTACCTGTTGAATGCACCCCTCTCTGCTGGGAAACCTGTGGCGGTGATGCGCCGTTGGCGGGAGCGAAGATCCCATCGGCGTGAGCTGCTGGATAGTCCCTGCCCTGCTTTCTGACGGTTTGTTTGACGGCGCCTGTTTTGTTTTTGATGAGCTTTGCCGTTTTCTTTCTTAAATTTCGTTTTTGTCTTCCCACAGTATGTGCAATGAATTCTCGCAGATATTTCAGCTCTGTCAGTTTGTGATGGTGAGTAAATATTACTGGATCAAGTAAAGTGAAAAGTAGCCATTCATCAGATCCACCCGACTTGAAATATCAAATCTTCCTTCCTTCACCTCCAGGTCATCTGCCCATATTCTATTTGTTTCCCTTTAAATTGAGATTTCTAGCATCTTGTATGTAGTAGAAGGGTGTAGTACATAAAGGGTTAATATGGGACTGGGTCCTGCCCATAGTGATGTAAGAAGACACCTGACCCAGGGTCAGCCTGGAGGTGGCCACAGCTGGGTTGAGACCTAGAACATGTGGTCAGTTCCCGATCTACCCGTCTACTGTAAACGTGTACTAGTTAAAGTTGTTGATAAAGCCGTTCTGTTAACATACTTCAGACTGGAAGTCTACTTCATGATGTCCAAAGCCAGATTCCTTCACTGTATTGTTTATTTTCTCTGTGCAATCCCGTGTCATAATACTTTGTATATTTTAAATATTTGCAGGAGAATTCCCAGAATGCCCCTTTAGTCCACGCAACACTGGAGACATTGCTGCGGTTTCTGAACTGGATCCCTTTAGGTTACATCTTTGAAACTAAACTAATCTCCAGTTTGGTGTACAAGGTGAGATTTGTTGATTGCTTTGTCTGTCCGAGTGTCCATGATATAACCAGGTATCCTGTCTTCTGATGCCATTTTGGCTACAGGTGACTTCTGTTAAATGAGGAGCAATAAAACCAAGCACATTGGAGAACAGTGTGAGGCAATTTTTTTTTCTCTTGGAAACTCCTGTACTTGTTTATTTTTTTGAAGAGTGCCTTAGCCTATCTTGTAAATTGGCTGTTGAGTAGTATCAGAGTAACTGCTGTGACAGCCACAAACACACACACCTAAGTTGTAGGCATAGGCTAAACGCTGCAACGAAAGTAAAGATTTCTAGTGATCTTTTGAGGGCAGGTTCTGGGGATGTTGATTCCTGACCTCAATGGCTTTCCGATGACTCTGCCTGGACTATGCACTCGATACCAACAACTTGCATTTTTGTGTATTTGTGCGTAAGTCGTTGACTGTGGTGAGGTTGGTTGAAAGCGCAGTGACTGAAACATTCAGCATCCTGGGCTTTTATCATTAGGGGCATAGAAAACATGCATGAACGTTATGTTGAACTTGATTAAGCCTGGTTAAGCCTCCACTGGAGTATTGCGTTGAGTTCTGGCCACCACACTTGAGGGAAGGGTATGAAGGCATCAGAGATTATCGGAAAGATTCACACGATTGGTTCTAGAAATGAGGTACTTCAGTTAAAGTGGAAAGATTGGAATAGCTGCGACTGGTCGAGAGGGGTTTTAATAGAGGGGGCTTTAATAGAGGGGATTTTAATAGGTACTCTGGGATCTCAGCAGTGTAAATACGAGAAACTGTTTGTGGAATGATCGGGAACCAGAGGGCACGGATTTGAGATAATTGGCAAATTGAGGAAAAACCTTTTCACGCAGTGAGGTGCTAGAGTCTGGAGTGCATTACTTGAGGGTGTGATGGAGGAAGAGTCCCTTGAGGCTTTCAAAAGGCAATTGGATTATTATTTGAGAAGGAAAACATTGCACGGAGGAAAAGCAGGGGAGTGGCACTAGGTGCATTGCCCCTGCAGCAGGCCGATGCCGCTGGCTGAATGGCCTTGTTCTGTGCTGTAACCGTTGCGTGAATCTACACAGCACTTAGAGAAAATCTTCCCCAGGCATTTTGCAGCCGGAGGCGGTGACTTTGATTTTTCAATATTTAACTGGAGGGAATTGTGGCTTTAAAAAGAGCGTAGATATTGGGCAAGCAATCTGACAACACTGATTTGATTTATTATTGTCACATGTATTAGTATACAGTGAAAAGTATTGTTTCTTGCACGCTGAACAAACAATGCATACCGTACATAGGGAAGGAAGGAGAGACTGCAGAATATAATGTTATAGTTACAGCAAGGTGTAGAGAAAAGATCAACTGAATACGAGGTAGGTCCATTCAAAAGTCTGATGGCAGTAGGGAAGAAGCTGTTCTTGAGTCGGTTGGTACGTGACCTCAAACTTTGGTATCTTTCTCATGACGGAAGGAGGTGGAAGAGAGTATGTCCGGGGTGCGTGGGGTCCTTAATTATTTAGGCTGCCTTTCTGAGGCAGCGGGAATTATAGATAGAGTCAATGGATGGGAGGCTGGTTTGCGTGATGGACTGGGCTACATTGTAGTTTCCTGCGGTCTTGGGTAGAGCAGGTTCCATGCCAAGCTGTGATACAACCAGAAAGAATGCTTTCTATGGTGCATCTGTAGAAGTTGGTGAGGGACTGCGGATGAGCAATGTGAAGAATTGGAGCTGGATTTTACTGGCATCTGTGTGGAATTTATCCCAGTCGTCCCTCTGAGGAAACAACTAAACAAGGTTGATGCATGACTTCTGTATATTATTGTCTGAAGTCTGGTAAATTTTGTTTTATGATTCAGTTTTTAAACATTTTAACCACATTTCGAATTCCACATGCCCATCTGTAGCATTGCAACCAGACCAAGTATTCTCTCAGGTGAAGTGGGGTTAGATGATGCAGGTAATTGGATAAGGAAACACAAATATACTTCACTCCCTTTTTGGAAGTTATATATGTTCTTCCCTTATTTTTATTTAAAAAAATAAATAAATTTAGAGTATCCAATTAATTTTTTTTCCAATTAAGGGGCAATTTAACATGACCAATCCACCTACCCGGCACATCTTTGGGCTGTGGGGGTGAAACCCACGCAAACACGGAGAATTATAAACACCATACGGACAGTGACCCACAGCCACGATCGAACCTGGGACCTTGGTGCCGTGAGGCAGCAGTGCTAACCACGGTGCCACCTTTATTTGTATTTTTATTATAAATGGCAAAAGCAGGGATGTCACGGCACAGTGTTTAGCACTGCTGCCTCACGGCACCAAGGACCCAGGTTCGATCCCGGCCCTGGGTTACTGTCCATGTAGAGTTTGCGCGTTCTCCCTGTGTCTGCGTGGGTCTCACCTTCACGGCCCAAAGATGTGCAGGTTAGGTGGATTGACAACTCTAAATTGCCCCTTAATTGGAAACAAAAAAGAATTGGGTACTCTTAAATTTATTTTAAAAATAAATAAAATAAAGAAATGGCCAAAACATCATGGTGGAGCTGTCCATCTACTGGTGGTGCAGCATCTCCATTGGTAGGAAGTTGTAATTATTTTATTACAAGTTTGTACAGGGCATTTAGAAAGTGTTTGTGCAACTTTAACCTTTTTGGATATGCACGCGATAGCAAAGCAGTAAACTGCACCTGACAGAGTAATTCATAAGGTATTTTTTTATGTTAATGTTGTTGCCGTGTTAATGTTTATGAAATCCCTCCGCATCAACTGGAGAATTTTCCAATGAGTTTGGACGCAGAGTTTGGAAAATTCTGATGCTGAGGGATTTCATGCCCGTTTAACACAGCATTTGTTAACAACAACATCACCACAATGTTGTGCTTTTCAGATTTGTTTACAGTTTGATTCTATCATGTGTACATCCAGAATTACTAAAGTTTGAAGTTGTGCCAGAAATTCGTGTGCACCACGTGTTCCATTTGATTTTAGAATTTATCATGGTAAATTTGACCAGAAAGTGCCTTGGACGCAAAACCTGCCCACATTTAAAGATAACTGCCTGTTTTAACTTCATTTTCTCCCCCCCATTCTTTGCCTAGTTTCTGAATGTGCCCATGTTTCGAAACGTGACGTTGAAGTGTTTGACGGAAATTGCCGGCGTTAGTGTCAGTCAGTATGATGAACAGTTCGTCTCGTTGTTTACATTAACACTCATTCAGCTCAAACAGGTACGTTGGACTTTTTGTGGCCTGCCATCTGATCGGAGAAACCTCAGAACTCACTTTGTTTGCAATGTGCCAACGCTCCCCAGTCCCTACTCGCGTTATCCTGCTGTCATAGAAAACCTGGGAAACCAAGCTGACTTGCAGGATTTGCTTTGGGAGTCCACTCCTGACCTGTCTGCAATTGTTCCTTTCATATCTCTTGCCACCCAGAAGCTCATTACAGAGGATGCTCTGGTGTAGTTGGATAAAGGTGGAAAATGATACACTCAATAAGCTCGGGAAATGTATTGTTGAGCCATTGTGATTTGTTGATTGTGAAGTGCTCTGCCTTAAGGTTATGCTTTCTGTGAACCCCGGTGCCGTAATCTGATTTAGATTTATCTGCAAAATGGTAGTTTCCCGACTCGAGAGAACAGATTTTGCATAAAGGGTGCAGAGGAGGTTCACCAGGATGTTTCCTGGTATGGAGGGTGCCAGCTAGGAAGAAGGGTTGAGTAGATTAGGATTGTTTTCGTTGGAAAGACGGAGGTTGAGGGGGGACCTGATTACGGTCTACAAATTGAGAGGTATGGACAGGGTGGATAGCAACAAGCTTTTTCCAAGAGTGGGGGTGTCAATTACAAGGGGTCATGATTTCAAGGTGAGGGGGAGAAAGTTTTTTTTAAATTTAAAAAAAATAAATTTAGAGTACCCAATTATTTTTTCCAATTAAGGGACAATTTAGCGTGGCAAATCCGCCTATCCTGCACATATTTTGGGTTGTGGGGGCGAAACCCACGCAGACACAGGGAAGAGGGGGAAAGTTTAAGGGAGATGTGCGTGGAAAGTTTTTTACGCAGAGGGTGGTGGGTGCCTGGAACACTTTGCCAGCGGAGTGGTAGAGGCGGGCACGATAGCATAATTTAAGATGCATCTGGACAGATATATGAACGGGCAGGGAACAGAGGGAAGTAGATCCTTGGAAAATAGGCGACGGGTTTAGATGAAGGATCTGGATCGGCGCAGGCTGGGAGGGCCGTAGGGCCTGTTCCTGTGCTGTAATTTTCTTTGTTCTTTGTGTTGCGTTTAACTTGGTTCGACTTGGCTCCAAAGCACCTGTGCTCATAATGACACTGTAGGTTTTGTCATTTGCAATTACTGACACATTCCACTTGAGGCCATCAAAAAAGAACTTCATTGATTTTTTTTTTAAAAGAACAAAATCTGAACACTTTTTAAAAAATAAATTTAGAGTACCCAATTTGTTTTCCCAATTAAGGGGCAATTTAGTATGGCCAATTCACCTAACCTGCATATCTTTGGGTTATGGGCGAGACCCATGCAGACACGGGGAGAATGTGCAAACTCCGCATGGACAGTGACTCGGCTGGGATTCGACCCCGGGTCCTCCGTGCCATAGTTCCAGTTCTAACCACTGTGCCGTGCGCCGCCCATTGATCACCGGTTTTTATACGTTTCTGCCAGTGCTCATTCATTTTGAGTTACAATTGCGACAAATAGAAATAATAGTGGATGTGCTTATTCAATTCAATCCCCAAGCTTTAATCTCTTTCAGATGCTACCTGTGAATACTAACATTCGGCTTGCATATGCAAATGGAAAGGATGATGAGCAGAACTTTATTCAGAACCTGAGTCTCTTCTTGTGCACTTTCTTGAAGGAGCATGGTACACTGGTAGAAAGGACACTGGAGCTCAGAGAGGCTCTCTTGGATGTAAGTTTGAAAGGAGTGATGGCATACTATGTTAGCTTCTTCAGTAACCTATGCTGGCATTACGATTGCACAGGTGCTGTTAGTCTCCTGGGTCCTACTGTTCCTATTGAGAAAGTCTAGACAGTGAATATTGAAAGGATGATGATGAATAATCATGAAGAACATTCCTGCATTGCATTTTGTAGCACAGTGGGGTAAATGGTTTGGCACGCGGATGAGTCTCAACACTTGCACAGTGTAATATGCCAACCAAATACCACTGCATTAGCATAGTGAGAACTGGTGGTTGTGAGGATGCTGCATTCTAAAATGCGATCAATAGTTGCATGAAGTAGGGCAAATGCATAGCATGGTAGGACCAGGGGAGAAGGGCCAACGTTTGGGCTGGTGTTTAAAAACAAATCTTTTTTCGTTTTTAAAAAATAAATTTTGGGTACCCAATTTTTTATTTTTTTTTTCAATTAAAGGGCAATTTAGCGTGGCCAATCCACCTACCCTGCACATCTTTGGGTTGTGGGGGTGAAACCCACACAGGCACTGGGAGAATGAGCAAACTCCTCGCAGACAGTGTCCCGGGGTCGGGATCGAACCTGGATCCTCTGCATTGAACCTGGATCCTCTGCGCCGTCGGCAGCAGTGCTAACCACTGCGCCACCATGCCACCCATTTTAAAAATGATTCTTGAGAAAAGAACAGATGTGCTGACGACTGGTACTATCGTTATTGGCATTTATAATCCATAATCCTAGTTGATAATTCTCTGTTTGCCAGGGGGGTGGGGGATTGGCCCCCTGGTATGATTCCTTTTAACCTACGCACACCATGGGTAATGACATTTTGTGTAAGTTGACTAACGGGCAAGGGGGCAATATAAATATATTGGTCATGGAGGGATGGTGTAATCAACGATGAGCAATAAAGGAGGGACCTAGAGAATGGGTCCTGTCGGCAGAACTTGAGAATCGTCGGTCTCCCGGAGGGGTCCGAAGGAGCGGACGCTGGGGCATACATAGCAGGCGTGTTTGAGAAGTTACTGGGTGATGGTACGTTCTCCCGTCCCTTGGAGGTGAGCGTACGGACGAACAGGTCAACATCGGACTATTTTAGGCTGTATCGGGGGGACGAGACAGGGTTGCCCCCTCTCCCCACTGCTGTTCGCGTTAGCCATAGAGCCGCTGGCAATTGCGCTGAGAGCCTCAAGGGGCTGGTCTGGGGGGAGTGGAACACAGAGTCTCGCTTTACGCAGACAACCTGCTCCTGTATGTATCGGACCCAGCAGGGGGGATGAAAGAAATAGAGGATTCTGGGGGAATTTCGGGATATAAACTAAGTATGGGGAAAAGTGAGATGTTTGCGGTCCAGACAAGGGTGCAGGAGAGGCGATTGGGGGAGCTGCTGTTTAGGGTGATGGGGGAAACTTTCGATACCTAGGCATCCAGGTGGCGCGGGAATGGGAACAGCTACACAAGTTAAATTTGACCTGATTAGTAGACCAAATGAAGGACTATTTTCAAAGGTGGGATGCGCTTCTGTTGACACTAGCTGGGAGGGTGCAGTCAGTGAAAATGATGGTTCTCCCGAGATTCCTGTTTGTGTTTCAGTGTCTCCCCATCTTTATTCCACGGTCCTTCTATAAATGGGTCAATAAGGTGATCACCGGCTTTGTATGGGCAGGGAAGACCCCGCGAGTAAAAAAAGGGGATGCTTGAGCGGAGCCGGGGGGGAAGGGCGGCTGGTGCTGCCAAACCTTAGTAATTACTATTGGGCGGCGAATATAGCCATGATCAGGAAGTAGGTGGTGGGGGGAGGGTCGGCATGGGAGGCAGCTTCATGTAAGGGCACCAGTTTGGGGGTGTTGGCAACGGTGCCTTTGCCGTTTCCGCTGGCACGGAACTCCACCAGCCCCATGGCGGTGGCGGCCCTGAGGGTCTGGGGGTAATGGAGGAGGCATGTGGGAGAGGAGGGAGCTTCGGTGTAGTCTCCAATCTGTAATAATCACAGTTTTGCCCCGGGAAGGCTGAATGGAGGGTTCCGGAGATGGCAGAGAGCAGGGATTCAGAGGATGGGGGATATGATTATAGAGGGGAGCTTTCCTAACCCGAGGGAGCTGGAGGAGAAATTTAGATTGGCGAGGGGAAACTAATTTGGGTACCTGCAGGTGCGGGACTTCCTACGTAGACAGGTTCCAACTTTCCCGCTCCTGCCACTAAGGGGGATACAGGATGGGGTAGTTTCCAGAATGTGGGTGGGTCAGAACGGAGAGTCTTTGACATCTACAAGGAACTCATGGGGTCAGAAGAGACGCAGACCGAGGAGTTGAAACACAAGTGGGAAGAGTAGTTAGGAGGAGAGATAGAGGATGGTCTCTGGGCGGATGCGTTGAGTAGAGTCGACGTGTCCACAACATGTGCCAGGCTCAGCCTGATACAATTTAAGGTCGTTCATTGGGCCCATATGACAGTGGCCCGGATGAGCAGGTTCTTTGGGGTAGAAGATAGGTGCGCAAGGTGTGTGGGACGGCGAGCGAAGCATGTCCATATGTTCTGGGCATGCCCGAAGCTTGGGGAATTCTGGCAGGGATTTGCGGATGTCATGTCCAAGGTGTTAAAAACGAGGGTGGCCCAGAGGTGGTGATTTTTGGGGTGTCGGAAGACCTGGGAATCCAGGAGGAGAAAGAGGCAGATGTTCTGGCCTTTGCTTCCCTGGTAGTCCGGAGACGGATACTATTAGCTTGGAGGGACTCAAAGCCCCTGAAGTCCAAGACCTGGCTAACTGACATGGCTAGCTTTCTCCATTTGGAGAAAATCAAGTTCGCCTTGAGAGGGTCACTGTTAGGGTTCACCCAGAGGTGGTAGCCGTGACTGGGCATTGTTGGAATCTTAGTAATTATTGAACCCAAGCAGACACATTGCTAATATTTTTCATTTGCCTTTTTTGACGCAACAGGGCCTACACTACATGATTCTGATATCGGAAGTAGAAGAGATAGAAATTTTTAAAATCTGTTTGGAGTACTGGAATCATCTGGCGGGAGAGCTTTATCGTGAAAACCCCTTTTCCATTAGTGCATCTCCTGCTCTGGGGAATCCTCACAGTGACGTCCCTCCCAGGAGGCAGATCTACCTGCCAGTGCTGTCTAAGGTGTGTATGTTTGGTGTTAACAGTTGATGAAATGGACACTTCCACACTTCAAAGGGCCAGTATTGGATTATCCCAACTTGGACACTTTCCTGATCTCTCCCTTTCCCGATCTCTCCCTTTCCCAGAAAGGAAACCAAACTGCAGAATCTAACCTGACATCTTCGTGTATTCCTTGGCAGTTCTAATATTCCCAAATTGTTGAATGCTAGTAAGAATTTTAATCTATAATTTCTGCTTTAGCAGGATGCTATACGATTTTTAAATTGTCCTGTACTCAAAAAGTGGACAGTGGGTTTAACTTTAATATTATCCCTCCATTTTTCTTGGGTTAGAATAAGACACTTCTTCTGGGTCTGGACTGGGTGGCTGTGAGGGGATGTTGATGCTGAATTTATATTTTATTTTATTTATTTTTTTTGTTTCCAGGTCCTGACCCATCACATAACCCATTGCCCACACATCTGATTCAATTCACCTGTTTTGTTGTTTTGCCTCCCTCCTGGTTGGTATCCATGTCCTTCACCCTATTTGACATAGTAACTGTTCCAGACACGGATAACATCGCACTAATGCGCGACATTGTATGGTTGCACGATAGTATTGAAATTAAGTCGGTCTGGGTTACTGACTGCATCACTGACCTCGCTGAATGAATGATTCGAAACTCCTCGCCATAATAAAATAAAAACTAAATAAAATGTTTTAAAACAACATTTAAAAAAAATTATAAGTCTTCCCTCGTCTTTCAGAAGCACCCTGAAGTTATTTATGCTTGCTCCTTCAATCTGCCTAAGCTAGATGATGCCAAGAGGGCAGTCAGTTGGCCCAATACCAGCATCAGTCACTGATTAGCTATTCAAAGCTTACCGTCGCCGCCACCATTTCAATGTCACGTTTCGCTCTTACAAACTGTAGAAAATATGAGCCCAAGCCCATTTTCAACCGTTCTGGACGATAGCTTCTTGAGATTCCATACAATCTCAGGCTTTCGTACAACCATTATGCCCAGAAATCAATTAAGTGAAATATACTGCAGTCAAAAGACTATTAGTGCAATAAATTTGTGGATTTCTCTCTCTTTCGTTCAGGTGAGGCTTATAATGATCAGCCGAATGGCGAAACCAGAAGAGGTGCTTGTGGTTGAGAACGAACAGGGAGAAGTAGTTCGGGAATTCATGAAAGATACAGACTCCATCAATCTGTACAAAACTATGAGGGAGACACTTGGTAAATTTGAGGTTTTTTTTTTTTAGTTTAACAGTACAAAGGTTTTGCGATGTTGGCGTTTCGCTCGATCCCCTGGTTTTGCTGAATGAGTTGATCTTGGCCTGTGGACAACCCCTGGGGTGTTTCAGTTGGCCATTGTGACTTCTGGAAGTTTAGGCAGGGAGGAGTATGTATGTCCAGGGTTTCTGCACCTGATCGCTATCCAATGATCTGTTCTGTGCTGGAAAATGTGTGGGGTTGTCAGATAAAGAAGGTTTGAGTCCAGTTAAGCCTCTACTTGCTCAGTATGCTGGGTCACCTCAAGATTTGAGTGAGATACTGGAGGGTATGGGCATAGTCCCAGGGTTAAGGGAGTGACTGGGGAGCTTTAACTTTGACTGCCCTCTCAATATGTTTCTTTCTCTCCCTGTGGGGTAATTCCTAGGGAATGCTGGTGCATGGTGGTTATGTTACTGGCCTAATAGGCAAGAGGTCCACGCTCATGCTCTAGCCTAGAGCCATGGGTTCAAATCCCACCATGACAGCTGATGACATTTGAATTCGGTTAATAAAATCTGGAATGTAAAGCGAGTCTGTGTTGGCTGTCATGAAACCGTCACTAACTGTCATTAAAAACCTAATGGTTCACTGTCCTTTTGGAGGAAGGAATTCTGCCTTCCTTACCTGGCCACCTACATGTGACTCTAGACCCAAAGCAAGAACCAGGGGAGGCGATGGCTTGGTGGTATTGTCAATAGACTAGGTAATCCAGAAACGCAGGGTTCCAGTAGCTCATGAATCCAAAACAAAGGAGCATTGAAGCAAGGACACAGCAATAGAAAGCTATTTACAGAAGGTTATTGGATGTTGCGGAGCGCATGTCAGTTTTTTTTTCAAGATTAGGTTGGAGAGGTGGATTAATAATAGAGTGAAGGGAGATGGGACTGGGCCTGATGTGATTAAAACAGAAAAGAAAATGGCAACACGAGAGTGGTTGGGCAGGAATAGCCAGTTCCAGGTTGCAGTTTGTGTGTATTTTCTTTCCGGCCGCACCACAAATTGTTGCCGGTGTTGTTAAACGATGCCTGGGAATCAGTCTTGAACTTTCGCTCGTAGCGTGACGTGGCTCTGGGGGCGGAGGTGGAATGATGTGCGGAAAGCAATGATCTCCTTCTGAGTTATCGTTAGTTCCCATGAAAGAATGCTAACGTCTATTTTATCCATTCTTGGTGCTCCAATTAGCTCTACAAATGAATGTTACTATTTCTAACACATCTCTATGGGCAGCACGGTAGCATGGTGGTTAGCATAAATGCTTCACAGCTCCAGGGTCCCAGGTTCAGTTCCCGGCTGGGTCACTGTCTGTGCGGAGTCTGCACGTCCTCCCCGTGTGTGCGTGGGTTTCCTCCGGGTGCTCCGGTTTCCTCCCACAGTCCAAAGATGTGCGGGTTAGGTAGATTGGCCATGCTAAATTGCCCGTAGTGTCCTAAAAAGTAAAGTTAAGGGGGGTGGGGTTGTTGGGTTACGGGTATAGGGTGGATACGTGGGTTTGAGTAGGGTGATCATTGCTCGGCACAACATCGAGGGCCGAAGGGCCTGTTCTGTGCTGTACTGTTCTATGTTCTACCAAAAATATTCACATGTTTTCTCTTATCAAATGCTGACTGGCATGGTGTATTTGCAGTAGTTTTGTGTTCTTGTATCTCTGTCAATGAATGGAATGTTTTCTGCTTTATGGGGACCCATAATCATCATCTAGCACTTCTCTGGTCATAACGTGGGGGTTAGGGTCAGAGTAATGCTCCTACTCTGTTCAAACAATATGCTTCCGGTCTAGTCTCCAGATAGTGAATTGATGTAACCGTTTCTATACTCTGTCCTGTGGAGGTGACCAAATTAGGGATAATGTGTGCTCTGGGGTCTCTGCCCAAGCTCTTCCTGTGTAGGATGTTGAGCACGATCATTTATCCTATCCATCCAGGTCCTTAACTCTCCATACACCAGCAAGACTCCTTCTTTTTAAAAAAAAATAAAGATAAAAATAATCATTTAAAGTACCCAATTCATTTTTTCCCCCCAATTAAAGTTAAGCATGGCCAATTTATCTACCCTGCACTTCTTTGGGTTGTGGGATGAGACCCACGCAAACACGGGGAGAATGTGCAAACTCCACACAGATGGTGACCTAGGGCCAGGATCGAACCTGGGGCCGTGAGGCAGCAGTGCTAACCACTGCGCCACTGTGCAGCCCTTGGCTAGACTCCTTTTGGGTACTGTGGTATTTCACTTGGGCTTGTTCCAGCACTAATGTGTTTTAATAAAGCAGACATGGCATAGCCGGTTGAGAAGAATGTGAAGGACAGTTCCAGCATGAGCATTTTACAAGAAGGCACGTAACATAGGCCAAAAGTATAGAAGTTGTGGGGGGGGGGGGGGAGAAAGGAAGACAGACACCCTTGATCTCGTTCCTCCGTGATCTCATCCGTTTGAAGGAATTGGGAAATGTGACACCCAAGTTTGAATCGGCTTCTTTGTTTTCCTGTTTCAGTGTACCTCACACATTTAGACTATGCTGACACAGAATGCATAATGACCGAGAAGCTACACAACCAAGTGAACGGTACCGAATGGTCGTGGAAGAACCTCAACACTCTCTGCTGGGCTATCGGCTCCATCAGTGGTGCGATGCACGAAGAGGACGAGAAACGTTTCCTCGTCACAGTCATCAAGGTCAGCTGGCGTTCGTGAATCCCTGGAATCTACTGCAACCATACAACCCTCACCAGATATCTGCATTCCTCTAACTCTCACACCGCGCCACGCTTTTGGTCATCTTGGTACAATACCTTCTGTATAGCTCCCAAGTGTCACGCTTTGCTCCTGTGAAGTTTCATTGCATTAAAGGTGCTCTGAAAGTTGTGTTTGAGTGAGTGTTGAGTAATGCCTGCTTTGTATTCTCACTTGGGCAAAGATCTTGCCCCCAAATCCAGTCTTGGATAGGGAGTAACCATGTTTTTCACTTGGAGATTTAGGGATTGGTAGTAGCTAGAACACAAAATAAATGTGTTGCCTTGATTCACTTTGCTTGTTTTACTTACCATTTGAATCTTTTGATTTTCAAGGATTTGCTAGGCCTTTGTGAGCAAAAGCGTGGGAAGGATAACAAGGCTATTATTGCCTCTAATATCATGTACGTGGTGGGACAGTATCCCCGGTTCCTGCGAGCTCACTGGAAATTCCTAAAGACCGTGGTGAACAAGCTCTTTGAGTTTATGCATGGTAAGGAGTCATGTCATAAAGCACAGCTTGTAGTCAATGTGGAGCTGGTTGCTGCTGTGCTGTTTGCCTGCTCATTGGATGTTGCACAGACTATGAATGTCTCTGGTTACAGAATAATGTATATGTCAATTTTTTATTTTTATTTTTTAAATTTAGAACACCCAATTCTTTTTTTTAAAAACCGATTTTATGGGGAAATTTAGTGTGGCCAATTCACCTACCCTGCACGTTTGTGGATGGTGAGACCCATGCAAACACGGAGGATGTGCAAACTCCACACGGACAGTATATGTCAAATCTGACCCAATTCCACCTCTGTGATACTGATGTACAGTTGCAGCAGGGTGTACCATCTACAAGATGCACTGCAATAACTCACCATGGCGCCCCTTGGCAGTGCCCTCCGAACCCACCACTTCTACCACCTAGAAGAACAAGGGCAGCAGATGCATAGGAGCGCCACCACTTGGATGTTCCTCGCCAAGCCACTCACCATCCTGACTTGGAACTATATCGCTGTTCCTTCACTGTCAAAATCCTGGAACTCCCTTCCTAGCATCTTTGTGGGTGTACCTACATCACATGGACTTGTGGTGAGCCACGTATGGCTGTTGTATATATTATTGTATTTACTCACTGTTACTGTTGTGTTGATGTTGTTAGCTCCGCCTGTGGTTCAGCCCCTCTGAGAAGGTATATAACCCATTGATCCGGGACAGCCTCTCAGTGCTGGAGGGGCTACTGGTGGGCACTTTCTAGCTGATTAAAACCACAGTTCTTGTTAACTACCGTTTCGACTGGATTGATTGGTATCAGGACTGCAGCGGTTCAAGAAAGCAAGCTCTCCACCACCTTCTCGAGGGCAACTAGATATGGGCAATAGGTGTGCTAGCCTAACCAACCATGCCTACATCCTGTGAAATAATAATTTTAAAATTGGCAACTATTTATTATCATTCTACCCTAACAGTGTATTTAAGTTTTTGTAATGAATTTGCAGTTGTATTTTTATAATGTCCCAGAAATAATTTGTGAAAAACTGAATTAATATTGTCCTGAGTTTATTTTTCTCGAAGGAAGGGTACATGGAACCTTTGGTTGCTGCCATTAATTATTTCAGCTGTTCATGGGGCAGATTTTAAAAGGGCAACCGAGTCTTTCTGCAAATTCCATTGACGCCAATGTGGAGATTTTAATCTGAAACCCAAGTTTTAAAGCTGATGAAATTCAGATTTTCAATGAAATATGCAACTTAAACACATGAGGGAGCTTTTGGAAAATTTTACTTGAGACTAAATTGTATTTTTTTTTTGTTTTATTTTTAACCCCCTTGTTATTGCCCGGCAGAAACACACGACGGTGTCCAGGACATGGCCTGTGATACGTTTATTAAGATTGCACAAAAATGCCGACGCCACTTTGTACAAGTTCAAGTGGGAGAGGTGATGCCTTTCATTGATGAAATCTTGACTAACATCAACACCATCATTTGTGACCTGCAGCCTCATCAAGTAAGTGTGGTTATAACTCAAGCGAATAAAGCTTTCTAGCCTTTGAGAGGATTTATTAAGTAATAAAGCACTTTAAAACCAGGTGATAGTTTATCGCACAAGACCTTTGTTACAAGAGTACAGCGTGTTCTTGAAAGCCTTTCTCCTGTGCGATTGTTTCCCTGGTGTGTGCTGAGGGTTTTGAAAGGAGGAACTTCTTTATATAAACAAATAATGAAGTTTGACAATAACAGTAACTCTACAAACAGCAATAACTATGAAAACAGGTCTTCCTGGGCAGCAGGGTGGCACAGTGGTTAGCATTGCTGCCTACGGCGCTGAGGACCCGGATTCGAATCCCGGCTCTAGGTCACTGTCCGCGTGGAGTTTGCACATTCTCTCCGTGTTTGCGTGGGTCTCACCCACACAACCCAAAGATGTGCAGGGTAGGTGGATTGGCCACGTTAAATTGCCCCTTAATTAGAAATAAAATAATTGGGTACTCTAATTTAAAAATAAATAAATAAATAAAACAGGTCTTCCTAACAGGTCACCCGCTCGCAGACTGGAAAGCCCACCAAAGCCTGTTTTACGAGTGCTCCTATTTTCATACTAACTGATGTTGTCCTGAGTTGCTGTTATTGTCAAACTTCATTATTTGTTTATATAAAGATGTTCCTCTTTTCAAACAATACATTTGACTACCTTCTGTGGTCTCCAAGTTAAAACAGCCCATTACTCTCTGGAGCAGTTTGAACAGGGGCACTGGCTGATCCTAGTTCTGGTCTGATGACTTTCTTCTGTTTTTTTCTCTCCTCTGCTGTGTTTCAGTAAAACTGTACAACTGTGTACTGGACCTTTTCCAGAGAGCCCTGGTTCTCCCCCTCTAATTCTATTATCTTGGTAAAATGAACCTACTTGCACCATTCCTTATAATGATCGATACACTGTTCACAGTTACGTCATAGAATCATATCATAGAATTTACATTGCAGAAGGAGGCCATTCGGCCCATGGAGTCTGCACCGGCCCTTGGAAAGAGCACCCCACTGAAGTCCACCCCATCCCAGTAACCCACCTAACCGTTTGGACACTATGGGGCAATTTAGCATGGCCAATCTACCTAACCTGCACTTCTTTGGACTGTGGGAGGAAACCGGAGCATTCTGGGGAACACGTCATATCAATAGACCATTAATACATTTCAATAACTACACCCTGGACTACAATTAATTATGTCTATGGCTTGCAGGCAATTTAGAGCCTGAATTGTTTTTTTGGTGATACCTGTTAGTAACACACACTTACGATCCGTGTTTAGTAATTCAATTAAAAATGAAAGCATCCTAGTCATTTTGAATCATTCTTTTCTCATTTAAACTGTTCCAAT